>NC_056730.1:824573188-824575688 GCF_019279795.1 Protopterus annectens
GTACATACCAAATGGGCTATGGTACTAAATTATTGTTGAACTGACTGAGAATTATACAGAGATAATATCCACCTTTTGTCTGTATGCACTCCCTTTACCCATGTGGTGAACAACGTATGAGCCTTTTCTGACCACTGCCACTACTTAATGGCTGAACTGGCTACTCAGGTCTCTCAATGCAGATTGTGTGTTTATGTGGTTGCCATTGATGTGGGAAATAGTTAGGCCATGTCCTTGCTATATGGTATGATGGCACTATTTCTGCAGTCAGCTTGATGCCAGGACCTTGGCACCTTTCTATAACCAATTTATGGCCCCCTTGAAATGAGTTAACATCAGTTGGTGGGTCAATGACAGACAGCACACTACTTATAGTTGCCACAACATTTGGCAGTACCTACAAATGTAGTTGGTGGCAGTTGGCAATCATGCCTAGATACATGTGGGTCATTGAGAACAGCAGCTACTCAAAGGGCCTCCACATGTCTACATATTGCACACACACATGGGCAACACAGAGTAGGGTTTCCACCTTATCAAATATGCAATATAGGACACTTCTTGTGGTATCATGAGAGTTGGGAGGACATACCATACCCACGGCAAGTGCAACAGACAGCTGTTTCCTTGGATTTTCAGTATACCAGCTTCTTTGTGTCACATTAACATAGCTTATGCTATTTCTCATTAAAGTGCTTCTGATGTGACATAACTGCTTTATGCAACTATTACACAACTTTAGGAAATGCTTGTTGTCCTACACTCTTGGGACCTCTGTATTGTTTGAGTTGTTTTCACAGATCACATCTGGCCAAACATGGACTGCAACCGCAGGGTGGGACAAGTGGTGGCCATATCTCTCACCTGTACAAACTTCTGCAGAATGTCCTGATGTTTGGAACATATTTTAGGTCTGTTTGTCATAACATTGTGATTTTCTGGCACATTAGTAGCACATGATTACCGACTGATGTTAGACAATAATGACAGATATTTTCATTTCAGACTTCATACCTTACAGAAAATGCACACTAATGCACAACCTGTTGTGCTATCTACTTTCTATGTTTGTAAGAGCAATATGTAAAGATTGACCCTAATGTTTGACTTCTGTCCCACTTTCTGTATGGCATTAACCAAATGTCTTACTCTATGGTGTTGTGATGTATAGAGGTGGCCCTAACACAGTCATACTGCTGCAAGGGGATATACATACATACACACACCAACTCATGAACTGCCCTTGTTGACAGTAGAATCCCTTTCTGCCTAGTTTTACATACAACAGCGCTATATACATATCACACACACCATAGAGCTTATATGTTTTTTCAGTGTCTGCTACTACTATTCAGGTGGATGACATCTGCAGGCACTGTAAGGATTGCCAGTAGGGGGTTAAAAGGTTTGCAAAGGCCCTTAAAATGGTATAACTGTGACACACAAACACACACACACACACACACACACACACACACACACACACACACACACACACACACACACTGCTGCAGGGGGATATGCATTCAAACACACATACACTCACAGAGTTGCTACATTTGAGATTAGAACCCCTTCCTATCTGGTTATGTGCACTATAGACTGACACACGTATGGCATGTGCCACAGTCCTATTTTGTTAGAAAACATCTAACTGTGCTTCTAAGGTTGATGACATCAGTAGGTCCTGAACAGTTTGCCATTAGGAGGGTTAACGGGGTGGAAGAGGTGTACAAAATGGTACAGCCTTGCACACACACAACATACCATGCTGCTACAGGGATGCACTTACACAGTTGCCAGTATTGGGATTAGAACCCCTACCTCCCTAGTTGTATGTACTATAGTGCTACATACCTATCACTTGCACCGCAGAGCTTAGATGCCTGGAGAGTGTCAAACGGTGCATCCAAGGTGGATAATATCAACAGGGCCTGTAAAGTAGTGCAATGGGGAATTAACAGGGTGGAACAGGCCTCAAAATGGTATAATCAAAACACACACACTCTGCAACATGGGATGTGCTTCACACACATATATACACTCACACAGTTGCCAGTATTGGGATTAGAACCTCTATCTATCTAGTTTTATGTACTATAGCACTACATACGTATTACATGTGCCACAAAGTTTATATGCTTGGAGAGTGTCCACAGTGCATCTAAGGTGGATGACAGCAACAGGCCCTGTAAAGTAGTGCAATGGGAGGTTAACAAGCCTCAAAATGGTATAACCAATACACAGGACAGACACACTGCAACAGATGGTATGCTTCATACACATACATATGCAGTTGCCAGTATTGAGATTAAAACTCTTACCTCTCTAGTTTTATGTACTAAAATACTAAGCATGTATTGTGTGTGCCACCGAGATATATGCTTGAAGAGAGTCCAGTGGTGCATCTAAGGTAGATGACATCAACAGGCCCTGTGAAGTAGAGCAATGGGGGGTTAACAGGGTGGAACAGGCCTCAAAATGGTATACCCAACCCATA
>NC_056730.1:824580688-824785688 GCF_019279795.1 Protopterus annectens
TCCAAAGGGCAGTTTCAGGTGTACTCTCCGGTCCAACTGGTGAATCTGGGCATTTTGAGGCAATGTTACAATTGCCTCATGTACAAAGCCAACCCTCTCCTCCTTCCACCAAACAGTAATACATGCGAGAGATGCAATTATACAGCCAAACTGGAGGATAAGCTCTCTCAACCCAAGACTGGACCAGACAGTCAAGAGGAGAAGAAAATGACTTGCATCTCACCACCAGTCTCACATAGACCTATGAAACCAGCACTGGCAAAAAACACACATAAATACACAAAAACATGCTCGGAGACTCTAAATAAAAAACTACCAAAGCAACAGCGACCTCCATAGCAGACATCCAAGCGACCTCCACCCCCAACAAAAACCATGAAACACATACTTCACAAAACCAATGTGTCACGCAATCGAAGCCCTTAAGGCAAAATAACATACCCAACACACTAGTAATAGGTGACTCTATAGTCAGGCACACTGACGTCCCACTCACTAGGCTGAACAAGGAGAAGGTTACTGTTAGCTGCCTGTCAGGTGCCAGGATCCGCCACATAACACAAGCAATCAGGTCACTCCAGAGCAAGTACAAATATGACTCTGTCATTGTCCATGTTGGTGTGAATAACCTTAGCTTTACCTCCTTGGACTACATGAAAAGAGACATGGAGGAGATCTCTGATCATGTATCCCAGGCCGGTATGGCCCTGACCTTGAGTAGCATCCTGCCCTCACCAAGAATGATACCACAGTATAGAGAAAAAGGTATCACTTTCAACAAATGGCTAAGCTTCTGGTGTCACTCAAAGGGGATCCAGTGTCTGTCAGCCTGGGTTGACATGCTCGACAAGCCGCACTGGTTTGCTAGAGATGGCTTGCACCTGTCAACCTTAGGCTTTCGAATACTTGCCAAGGCTCTTGCCACCCCCATAGTGCCTTTTTTAGGCTAGGCTCAAAAGACAAACCCACCGCCATAAATAGTACAACTAACAAAAAACTGAGTGGAGTGAAGTCTAAACCTCAAAATGCATGCACTCGAGGCACTCCACAGTATGGAAAAAATCGATATATGTGCAGTAACAGAAACCTGGTTTAAGGCTCCAGAGTGCACCCCAGCACTACCAGGCTACAACCATACATTTCGGCCACAAAACCTGGACCAAAATACAAAAGGTGGGGGAGTATCCATATTCATCAAGGATACCCACACTTCCAGGTTAGTAGCACAGCACAATGCTTCAGAGATCATCCACGTGCAACTAACAATGGGCAAAACTGCTATTCAAATTATAGCTTGCTACAGATCACCCACCATGTCCCAAGACCCCACTCCGCATTCCTGGAAACACTGGGAAACATAAAGGTCTGACCAAACATCCTGATATTGGGTGATTTCAATTACCCAAACATTAACCGGGAGAACTACTCAAGTACAAACTTCCTTGCCCAACATTTCCCAGAATTTATAAATTCAAACGCCCTGGATCAACTGGTCAACACCCCCACCAGAGGTGACAACATATTGGACCTGGTCATCACCAACATGTGCGACCGGTGTTCCACACTGGAGGTCAACCCCTCGCTGGTTAGATCAGACCATAAACTAATCACTCTGGATATCCACATTCTGCCACCACCCCCGGTCAAAGAAACCACCATGAAAAACTTTTCAAAAGCAAACTTCACGTTACTTAAGACTGAGGTGGGAAGTTTCAAAGCCCCCATCCTAAAAGATAACACTGTCCAAGCTGCAAAATCCTTTACTAATGCACTCTATGGGCACCTACAAGATTGCATGGATCATGCTATCCCATACAAAACCAAGACTCACTCCTCCAAAAAAAGGAAACCAGTTTGGTGGACACCTGCCATAAACAAGCTATACAGTAGAAGGAGGAAACTAGTACAGAAAAGAGTAAAATCCCAAGAAGGGAAGACATCCCTGATCAGTATCAGCAAGAAACTATGTTCCCTCATAAAATCATCCAAGGCTAGCTTCGAAAGAAAAATTGCCATGGACTCCAAAGATAACCAGAAGGCATTCTTTAGCTATGTCAAGAATCTAAGTGACAATTCTCAGATCTGCTCAGAGTTAGTGCAGAATGGCAGAAAATACACTGAACCAACTGATATAGCCAACATACTGGCAGACAAGTTCAGTGCAAACTTCACCCCCAAAAGGACCCATAACTATACCAGAAGAATGTAGTGCCCCTGAAATCACAGACACTCAGGTTAAAACAGCCCTCTCCAAAACCAAAAACACATCATCAACGGGACCGGACAGTGTCGCAGGCTATGTCCTACATGAGCTCAAAAATGAACTAACCCTTCACCTAAACACACTGTTTCAACTCAGCCTCTCCACAGGCTATGTGCCCACAGAGTGGCGCACAACAACAGTTATTCCTCTCCACAAAGGTGGAGCCACAATGGACCCTGGGAACTATCACCCTATAAGCCTCACTAGCTTGGTCTGCAAAGCTATGGAGTGCATCATCATGGATCTCATTAACAGAGAAATTGGGAACCTCCAAACACTGGACCCTACCCAGTTCAGCTTTATTAAGGGCAGATCATGCCTCCTAAACCTGGTGGACTTCTTTGAGACAGTTACCAGGGCTATAGACGAGGGAAATTTGGTCCACACAGCCTACCTAGACCTCGCAAAGGCCTTCGACACCATTCCCCACTCAGGTATTATAGACAAGCTCACCAGTCTGAACATAAACCCCTATGTCATGAGATGGGTTGCCAACTGCCTCATGGACAGAACCCACATGGTAAGAGTTGTGGGAGCTAGGTCTGACTCTAAACCGGTTACAAGTGGCGTTCCCCAGGGCTCAGTCCTAGGACCAATCCTGTTCGGCATATACTTCTCAGAGGTACAGGCAAGCACAGGAGGACAATGGCTGACCAAGTTCGCAGATGACTGCAAACTAGGGGCTATAATTGACTCTCCAGCTGACACAGACATCAACCAAAAGGGTCTCACTGAGACAGATACCTGGTGTAAAAACCATGGCCTCAAGCTAAATGCCAAAAAGTGCATAGTCATCCCCTTTGGAAAAAAACAAAGTACCCACAAACTACCACATAGGTGGTAGCCCCCTAAATATGGAAGATGTAATAAGGGATCTGGGGACCCAAGTAGATAGTACCCTCTCCTTTGATAATCACATTGCCAACGTAGTTAGAAAATCCTTCTATGTGGCCGACCTAATCACAAAAGGGTTTTGCATCCAGATCGAAAGAGGTCATTGGGCCCCTCTATGCATCAGTCATCAGACCTATCATACAGTACAATGCCCCATTTGGGATGTACCTTACAAGACACCTGCAACAACTGGAAAGACCACAGAAGTACCTCACCAAGAGGATCACTGGCATTAAACAGATGCCCTATGCAGCTCGACTGAAGAAACTCTAGTTGTACTCGGTTGCATACCGCCTACTCAGAGGTGATCTCTGCCTGACATACAAGGCCATATCCAACCCAGAATTGATGGACATGCTCCACCTAAAGAAAACCATATCCCCCTCTAGCCACACGCTCCAGGGATCTAAACCTCACCACAGCAATAAATAGGACATGCTGGAGGGATAGATTCCTGTCCGAGAGACTTCCCATGCTCTGCAAAAGATTCCAATCTATATTAGGCAGAACTCCTCGCTAACCCTCTTCAAGAGAAACCTTGACGAGTGGATGGGAAACAGAAAGTTTACCTCAGGGATCACTTTAATGGATCTGCTGGACAGAGGCACAGGGAACTAATCTAGAGGGGTAGCGAAAGCTAACACATTCTGGCTAGGCTTATAAATGCCTTTGGGCAGATAGCCTAGTACCTACCTATGAACCTATGAACCTATATAGATTAATGTGAGGAACTGCTGACAGGCATTTAGCTACTGACTCCATACACTGCAGGGAATGCATGCTACTACCCAAATTGTTGTTGTCTGCACATTTTACATTTGGCTGGCCAGTGGTTCCTCCTTCCCCTTATATGTAGGCCTTTGTCCTCTCAGCTCCAGTTCCAGGCTTTGTCCACAGTTGCTGCTCAAAGTAGTTGTAGTTATGGTGGAACTGGGGAGAAGTTGTAACACCACACACAGGGTTATGAACTTCACACCTCTGACTGTACCTGTTTTTCAGGTTGTCCAGCATTGTGACTCATACATCTTTTGCAGTCCTGAGATGGTTTCTGTTGTACTGTTATTATAAGGCTAAATTTTGGCCATACCTCTCAAACTGTGAATCTGGACAGGGCCATATATAACAGTAGGACACAGGCCCAAACATGGGGACAGGAACTTAATATTGCTCTTACAAATGTAGACAGTTGATAGACTGTTTACATATTAGCCTGCATTTTCTTATGGTTATGAAGTCTGCATAAGACAGTAAAGCACCCACACGTATGGCAAGTGCATGGCTCAAACCAATAGAAACAACCAAAGAAAGCAGCCAGCACAAGTCCTGTTTAAAAATAAGTGTATTAAGAAATACACATAATATACACCATAATGACAGACTGCATATACATATGCAATAAGAACAAACTGCACAGAATGGTTTCAGCTAAACAGCCTTCCTCAGGGTGACAAAAATAGCAAAAACCATTGCATTCAAAAGCAGCCCATTAATATATAGGTGTAAAAATGGGACAGAGACAAATCAAAACAATACACAAATAAGGTAATCAAAACTGTTCATTTAAACCGGGAGGAAAAAGCCCGCCCAGTTTAACAATCCACTTTTTTTCTTTGATGCCCAAAACTTGATGTAAACCAGCTAGATCATTATTTTTATGCACAATACAATCAATAATAGTAAATCTGAACAAACCAGTGGGATGGTTACAAATATGCTTATATAATGCACTAGTTTGCTTGTGTATCCTGATATCACTCAAGTGTTCACTAATTCTAAGCCTAAAAGGCCTAGAAGTTTGTCCCACATAAAAAGCTTGACAAGAGCAACTGGCCAAATAAATTATCCACGTTGAGCTGCAATTACCAAAGAAATCTATGTCATAAACATTTGAAGTGTTTTTACTAGAGAAACAAGTGGTTTTATATATATGTGAACAACTTGAGCATTGACCACAGGGATGACAACCTACCAACTTATGCCCAGTAAGGGTACTTTGTGTCAATTTTTTTTCTTGCCGGGCCCTTTTATAATGACTAAGCAAAGAACCCAAGGATCTGCCCCTGCGAAAAGAAAAAGCACATTTATCGTCCAAGATATCCATTTAAGGACCCACCCCAAAAAATGTTCCAGTGTCTAGAAATTATATCCATAAAAGATTGGGTATTTTTACCAAAAGTAGTAACTAGCCTAATCCGAGACCCTGAGCAGGAACCCATTCCTTATACCTTAATAATTCAGATATCTCAAGTGATTCCACATACTGATTGGCCACATGGCTGTCACCAACCCTGTATCCTCGGGCTCTGAATCTGGCACATAAATCCAATTTGAAAAACTCGTGAGTGGCAGTACTAGAACATATTCTTTTGACCCTGAGAAATTGAGACTTCAGAATATTCCTGATGACATGTTGGGGGTGGAAGCTATATGCATGAAGTAGAGTGTTATATTGGGGGTTATATTTCTTAGACAATTGCGAAACTAATGTTTGATTTATCATCTGCACTGTTTGGAGTTTCGCTTTTACATGTAACCCTATTGATATAATGCTGCTGTAACTAAGAACATTGTTCATACATATGATAGCAGATGTTCCAGAATTATCAGGGTCTATTAATGAGCCTCATTTTTACCTTGTTCTGAATGTTTGTATATATTTTATATAAGCATAAGTTTTGGCATAATTCTCTTATTGGTCCTATATTACCATTGACTACACTGTATATGGGATATTGACCTTGTTTTAGTGTGGTTGTGGGCTTCCATTGCAGCCTTTCTTGGAAATTGTTTTTTATTTATTAATATATTTTTTATGGTGCAGGAATTTGGATATTTCTATGCCATCCATTGGGATTGGGATTCTTGGGACCACTAATTCATGCTTGGATTTAAGTAATATTATTTCTTCACTGATGATGGCGGATAACCTTAGTACATAAATGCCTGATTGTTCATTAATATTTGTGTTTGGGCAACTAGGATGTTATAGTGTTTCCTCTTTTTTGGCCTGTGTTGTTTGTGGTTCAATTTGTTTGGATCTGATTTTACATATATACTATCTTAAGATTTTTGGGTTAGCCTTATTGATGCATAGCTGTTTTGTGTTATGTTTTAACACATCTGGTCTGTGTGACTAAGGCTATTGATAGCACCGACGGTGATTCATTTAATATAGATACGGATCATACTTTGAACCACTTTTATAAAAGCCAGTGTGCTTTTTGTTATTGGGCCCATTGTTTATGGTTTGGTGACACACATTGGGTTGCCCTGGTTATAACAAGTAGTTATGGATTTGGCTTCTATTATTAGGGGTTTGTCTTCCAACACTAATGACTTAGGGATATTTGGTTTGGCTTTGCAGCATGCATCTGGTGGTCCGTCAAATCCTAGTACTGATCCGGCATATGAATGCCAAATGGCTTTTACAAAATTAATGAAAGGCATTAAGCATCTTAGAAGTAATGTATGGCATCTTCGTCTTTTTAAGGCATATCAATATAAAAAAAATTCCAGCAGAGGGCTCCGTGTGAAGCTTCAGCCCCTAGTACCACAAGCTGATCAGATTTTGCTTGATGATTGGCTGACAGTTCAGAAACAGGCCTCTGTGGGTTTTGTTAATGCTCTTGTGGCATATAATGAAAGGATCATACAACAACAAAACTGTGAAGTGGAAATTCTTGGTCAGGGGCTAGTGAAATTTCAAGATTTGCCATGTTATGTGTCTGGGGTGAGTCAGTTAGGTAAGGAACTTTTGGAATTAGAAAACACTTTGAAGGAGAGAAAAAAAGAAGGTTCAATATGGACCTTCATGACTTTGATAGAGGGAGACCATTTGAGGTACATAAGAATGTCAGGTTTTTGACGCCCAATTCCAAATCAGTAAAACCAAAAAGAATGAAACCCATTCTTAAGAAAAGAAGTAAGGATGCACTTACATCTGGTGAGGACACACTGAAGACAGCCAAACAGATAGGTTGCCAATTTCCAAGAGGAACAATACAGCTAATAACTCGGGTCACCCTTTAGAGTTAAGTCAAGAAGAGGGGGGAGGAAACATAAGGGTCCTTCCAGATTTGGAGGGTATTCTGTGGATGATAATTCAGAGATAAATGGTTCTTCTAATGTACAAAATATTTCCTCCTATGCCTTATCTGACTTACAAATAAAAATCTTGAACAAAGGTTTAGGTTTTGTGCAGAGTTTCAATGTATCCGAACAAGAGTTTTCATAGGATGTTATTAATTTTTGTCGCCTGCTCAATTTACGCCTGTTTTTCAAGGACCAGGATGCCTCTGATGATGCTGCTGATACGTTCTGTTTTCAGAAGTCCACGTTCAAACACCCATGTCACCAGTTGTTTAGATTTTTCAGAACAGGGTTCTTAGTGATTTGTATTTGCAGCTTGGCAAAGATGGTGTGATGCATGATAATATTACGAGGGCAGAACACCTTTGTATAGATGAACTTAAGTCTAACAATGACATTGTTGTTTTGCCAGCTGACAAGGGAGGAGCGGTGGTGGTCCTAAATTGGATAGATTATTATCAGGAAGGCATCAAACAGATAATGGATCGTAAATATTATATGATCATGCCTTTAGATCCTACTATGAAATTCAAGTCTGAGAATGACAGTTTTTAGGATAAAGGAGTCAAAGAGGGCATTATCCCTAAAGAGACCTGTTTTCATTGGAAAGTGGACCACCCCAAACAACAATACCTCTACTTATTGCCCAAAATTCATAACGACCCTGTTCATCCCCCTGGGCGACCCATTGTTTCTGGGAGGGGTTCATTAACAGAACCCCTTTCTGAGTTCATCACTCAACATCTGAAACCCTTGTTGTCTCATATACGGTCACGGATTCAAGACACAACACAGTTTTTGGGAATTATCTCAGATCTCCAATTGGAATCCGAATGGTTGTTGTGTACTTTGGATGTCACCTCCCTGTATACTAATATTCCTCATTGGGTGGGCCTGATGGCACTTCAGTATTGGCTAAACAGGGCTGACTTATACAGACCTGTATTTAACACCTTCTTAGTATGTCTAGCTGAATATGTTCTTGATAAGAACGTTTGTTATTTTCAGCAGCAATGAGTTTGGCAAGTTTGTGGCATGGCAATGGGGGCATCTTTTGCCCCCATATATGCCGATTTATTTATGGCCTATATAGAAGAGGCACTTATCTATGATAGAAGTCATAACATTTACTTTGATGAAATGGATATTTGGAGACGATATCTTGATGACTGTTGGCTTGTGTGGAGGGCTGACGCTGGGTATCTTCAGGAATTTGTGGAATACCTGAATGAAAATATTTGGGGTATTGAGTTTAAACTAACTTGGCATCAACAAGAGATAACATTCTTGGATGTTTTGGTTACACGCACTCTTTCTAATACTTTAGCAACACATGTGTTCCGCAAATTCCCCCAATATGACACTCTACTTTATGCATCTAGCTACCATCCCCAACATGTCATCAGGAATATCCCGAAGTCTCAGTTTCTCAGGGTCAAAATAATATGTTTTAGTACTGCCACTCATGAGTTTTTCAAATCGGATTTATGTGCCAGATACAGAGCCTGAGGATACAGGGTTGGTGACATCCATGTGGCCAATCAGTATGCGGAATCACAGGAGAGATCTGAATTATTAAGTTATAAGGAACGGGTTCCTGCTCAGGTGTCTCAGATTAGGCTAGTTACCACTTTTGGTAAAAATACCCAAACTTTTATGGATATAATTTCTAGACACTGGAACATTTTGGGGGGGGGTCCTTTTTATGGACATCTTGGATGATAAATGTGCTTTTTCTTTTCGCTTGGGCAGATCCTTGGGTTCTTTGTTTAGTCATTATAAAAGGGCCCAGCAAGAAAAAATATTGACACAAAGGACCATTACTGGGCATAAGTTGGTAGGTTGTCGTCCCTGTGGTCATTGCGCAAGCTGTTCACACATATATAAAACCACTTGTTTCTCTAGTAAAAACACTACAAATGTTTATGACATAGATTTCTTTGGCAATTGCAGCTCACCATGGATAATTTATTTGGCCAGTTGCTCTTGTCAAGCTTTTTATGTGGGACAAACTTCTAGGCTTTTTAGGCTTAGAATTATTGAACACTTGAGTGATATCAGGATACACAAGCAAGCTAGTGCATTATATAAGCATATCTGTAACCATCAGACTGGTTCGTTCACATTTACTATTATTGATTGTTTTGTGCATAAAATAATGATTTGGCCAGTTTACATCAAGTTTTGGACATCAAAGAAAAAAAGTGGATTGTTAAACTGGGCGGGCTTTTTCCTCCCGGTTTAAATGAACAGTTTTGATTACCTTATTTGTGTATTATTTTGATTGGTCTCTGTCTCATTTTTACACCTATATATTAATGGGCAGCTTTTGAATGCAATGGTTTTTGCTATTTTTGTCACACTGAGGAAGGCTGTTTAGCTGTGCAGTTTGTTCTTATTGCATATGTATATGCAGTCTGTCATTATGGTGTATATTATGTGTATTTCTTAATACACTTATTTTCAAACAGTACTTGTGCTGGCTCCTTTTTTGGTTGTTTCTATGAAGTCTGCATATCAACTGTCTGTCATTTATGTTTTCAGTTCAACCTTTATTGGTTTGCCAATAGTTTGCAAGAGAAATGCAATGTTATGACAAACAGACCAGATATATGAGGTATATCTGTGGGCATTCTGTGAAACCCTGTCATTCATGGGGTATGGATGATGCCCACTGACTTTTTGTCAGTACTGACAAAGTTACATAGCAGTCTTTATATCCTGGCACTACATTGACTTGTCACAACCTGCTGTTGTACTAGGCACTGACTAGGTTACTTAGAGCTGTGTACTGTACATATCTGTGGCCCCCTGTACCACCATTGTCTCTGGCATTGTCCAGCTTTCCTGCCATAACAAATACTGACATCTGGACAGTCTTTTAGAACTCCTACCATAGGTGTAGCCTACATGCAAACTAGTAGGTGCAGCCAGTCTCGAACCAGAGACCCTATCAACCACAGTAATGCACTTAGCTGACTAAGCCATGACTGCAACCAGTCAGTGTAGTGTATGTCCTGACACTATTTACCACACACATACATAGCATATTGACCCCTGCATATGTGGAAATGGAACATGTTAGCAAGTTGATTGGGACAGCCCTGGGAATGTTTTGTCTGCTGCTAGTACCTTATAAACACAGATGTCTGCCTCATATTTTAGGTCCCTTTGTCATAAAATTGAGGTTTTCCATCAAATTACTGTCAAATCATTAAAGACTTCTTCTTCTCTTTTGGCTGTTCCCGTTAGGGGTCGCCACAGCGGATCATCTGTTTCCATTTCTTCCTGTCCTCTGCATATTGCTCTGTCACACCAACCATCTGCATGGCCTCTCTCACCACATCCATAATCCTTATCTTAGGCCTTTCTCTTTTCCTCTTTCCTGGCAGCTCCATCCTTAGCATTCTTTTCCCAATATACCCATCATCCCTCCTCAGCACATGTCCAAACCAACGCAATCTCACCTCTCTCACTTTGTCTCCAAACCGTCCAACATGAGCTGACCCTCTAATATACTGATTCCTAATCCTGTCCATCCTTGTCACACCCAGTGCAAATCTTAACATCTTTAACTCTGCCACTTCCAGCTCTGACTCCTGCCTTTTTGTCAATGCCACTGTCTCCAACCCATACAACATAGCTGGTCTCACTACCCTCTTGTAGACATTCCCTTTCACTCTTACTGGTACCCATCTGTCACAAATCACTCCTGACACTCTTTTCCACCCATTCCTCCCTGCCTGTACTTCTTCACTTCTCTTCCACACTCACTATTACTCTGAACTGTTGATCCCAAGTACTTAAACTCATCCACCTTCACCAACTCAACTCCCTGCATCCTCACCATTCCTCTATCCTCCCTCTCATTCACACACACATATTCTGTCTTAGTTCTGTTGACCTTCATTCCGCTCCTCTCTAGAGCATATCTCCAAATCATTAAAGACTGAAGTTAGAAAATAATGACAGACATTTGGGTTTCAGATTTCATACCCTAAAGAAAATTCATGCAAATGCAAAACATGTTACTCTATCCACTTTCTATGTTTGTAAGTGCAATATTTAACAGCTGTACCTCTTTTTGGACCTTTGTCCCACTTTTTGTTATGGCTTTGTACAGGTTTATTGCTGTAAGAGATTGAGAGGCATGTAGGGGACTCTGACATTGACATCCATGCATCTGTCCTATGACCCCACTGTTTGCAGATCACTCACATAGTGCAGTGGGTTTTGCTGGCTTGGGGCCTACTGCATATTCTGGGGCAGCCAGTACTTGGTGGAGAGTCCCTGTTATCCCATATAGCTGTCAATTGTCTGTTGCTATCCTGGCAGCCACACCATTCCCTTGAATACATGCAGCAATACCATACATATGCTACCACAGTGTACTACCCAAGTCATTTGTTGTTAAGAAGAGTTACTTACCTTGTGCCTGCAGAAGTTGAGAGGACAGTGCTTCAGGGCTGACTCTGTTGGATGCACACAGTACAGAGCCTATACATGGTAAGGTACAGGTAGTGTGGTGTCGCTGGCATCCTTTTACTATATGTGTGAGTCAGAGTGATGTGTCAGTCCCTGCGTCCCTAGTTTGTCAGTGCATGCGCTATGTATTGCCTCTTTGCCAAGCACAGGGCGTACTGGGCACACCTATGTCAGCCTACAGGAAAAGGCTCAGGGGGTTCCTCATCCAAGTCCCACTGTGGATGTGGAGATCTTGGCACTGGTAGGGAGCTGTGTGTCCCTTCCCTGTGATATTCCTGCCACAGCTGTTTCCACAGGATCATATTGTGTAGCATGGTGTATACTATGAACATGTGTGCACATGTGGCTGGAGAGTACTGCAGAACTCCACCGGATATGTCAAGGCACCACAACTGTGACTCGAGCAGCCCCAAAACACACTATATTATGTTCCTAGTTTGTGCATGTGCCTCATTATGGCATTCTTCAGTCAGTGTGTGTACATTTCTGATGGGTGTCATCATCCACAATTCCAGTGCATAGCCAGCATCCCCTAGTAGATGGCCATATGGTATGTCCCCCTGGCAAATATCTGGTACAGGTCTGATGTGTGTCAGATGTGGGAGTCATGATAACTGCCAGAGCTGCCAGCCTACACATTCATGATAATGCCCTGAGCATTACATACGACCTGGCAGTTGATGGAGAGATACCCCTTGCCACTGAAGTAGACTCTACCCTCCTCACTGGGTGGTGCTTTAATGTGCACATGAGTACAGTCTATGGCACCCAGTACCTCTGGGTAGTGTGCTACATGGTGGAAGAGATGCATATTGCTGGTCCTCTCCTCAGGGGAGAGGAGAAAATAAATGTGCTCACTGGCATGTGTTAGCAAGACATCCAGGAAGTGATGGAGTACCCTGGATGCGGATGTCTGTGTGAACCCCATCATGTCCCCAGTAGGTCTTTGGAAAGTACCTGCAGCTAGTATTCGTAAGGCTGCACATACCTTTGTTTCCACTGGAATGTGTTCCCCTCTGTTAGCTCTGGGTCTGAGTTGATGGTGGCAGAGGTTGGTGAGTTCTTGTAGTATGTCCCTTTCCACCCTGTAGTACTCTACAGTCTCCAGTTCATGTAGCGCCTGGAAGGTTACCCTGGGACTGAACACTCTTTTCCTTCTCAGTTTTGGCCTATTGTCAGCATCAGCATCATCACTGTCTTCAGCCTCTAGTGCATACAGATGTAGCAGAGCAGCAGCAGCCCCTATCATTTTGTCAGTTAAAATTTTTAAGTGTGTACTCCAATGGTGCAGAGTATTTGGCAAAAAGGAAATTGAAGGGAGTATGCATACTTTATACTGGTGTGCTGCAGATGCAGCCTGTGTGATTAGCTGACTATGATACATTTCGCCTGCCAGGTATATCACTGGGGGTTTGAATGGGCCAGTGTCAGTGGAATAGAGCTTAGCAGTCATTTATAGCTGATTGGGTTTCCCAGGCTATTTCCTTTTATTTATTTTTTTTTTTAATTTCTTTCACTGTTAAGCACTGTGGTGCACCATGCAAACCTGCAGTGCTAGTGTAAACATTGCTCAGCAGTTTGGACCCTCCCCTGTACACTGGCATGCTTAGCTTTTCTTTAACCAGCTAAAACATGCACTTAAACACTTTTTGGCCACAAAACCAAGACCAAAACACTACAGGTGGAGGAGTGTCCATATTCACCAAAGATATTCACACCTCCAGGCTAGTTGCTCAACACAATGCATCTGAAATTCTCCAGGTGCAACTAACACTAGGTAAGACTGCAATCCAAATTGTAGCTTGCTACAGATCCCCCACCATGCCCCAAGATTCTCACTACACCTTTCTAAACATACTGGAAAATATTAAGATACAACCAAACACCCTAATATTGGGTGATTTCAACTACCCTGCCATTAACTAGGAAAACTACTCGGGTACCAACTCCTTTTCCCAACGGTTCATGGAATTCATAAATTCCAACGCCCTGGATCAACTAATCCATTGTCCCACCAGGGGAGCCAATATCCTAGACCTGGTCATTACCAACATGGGAGATAGATGCTCCACACCAGTGATCACCCCCTCATTGGTCAGGTCTGACTATAAGCAAATCATCTTTGACATCCACATCCCACCCCCACCCCCCAGTAAGGAAACCTCCTTAAAAAAGTTCTCCAAAGCCAACTTCATGCTACAGAAGTCAGAAGTGACAAACTTCACAACACCCACGCAGATGGGATCTGGAAGTTCGACTGCAGAATCCTACACTAAGGCACTGTACGAGCACATCCACTCGTGCATGAATCGTGCCATCCCAAATAGAACCAAGATGCTCTTCTCCAAAAAAAGGAAGCCAATCTGGTGGTCCCCTGCTATAAACAAACTATACAACAGAAGGAAGAAACTGTTGCAGAAAAGAGGAAAATCCCAGGATGCAAAAAACTCCCTCACCAGCCTCAGTAAAAAGCTGAGATCCCTCATAAAATCCTCAAAAGCTAGTTACGAAAATAAAATTGCCAAAGATTCCAAAGACAACCACAAGGCATTCTATAGTTATGTCAAGAATCTAAATGGCAATGCTCAGATCTGCTCTGAGCTACAACTGAATGGCATTAAATATACTGATCCCAAGGATATTGCCAATATCCTGACAGATCAATTTGGTGCCAACTTCAACCCCCTCTCACCCCCTAAAGGGCCCATCTCAATACCAAAAGATTGCCAACTTCCGATAATCATGGCCACACAGGTAGAAACCGCACTTTCCAAAGCTAAGAATACAGCATCCATGGGACCAGATGACATCCCAGGCTGTGTACTACATGAACTACAAAATGAACTGGCACCTCACCTAAGTTTCATGTTTAATCATAGCCTCACTTTAGGCTTCGTGCCCACTGAGTGGCGCAGAGCTACAGTTATCCCGCTCCACAAGGGAGGATCCACCTTGGATCCTGGGAACTATCGTCCCATCAGTCTGACAAGCCTGATCTGCAAGGGCACAGAAAGCATTATCATGGAACTTATAAACAAAGACATTGGCAACCTTCAAACACAGACCCCACCCAGTTTGGGTTTGCGAAGGGCCGATCTTGCCTCCTGAATCTGATTGACTTCTTCGAATCAGTCTCCAGAGCTGTAGACAAGGGTAAGGTGGTCCACACAACCTATCTGGACCTCGCCAAGGTCTTCGGCACCATCCCCCACTCTGGAATCATAGATAAACTTACTAAGCTGGGCATAAATCCCTACGTCACTCGATGGGTTGCCAACTGGCTTACTGACAGAACCCAGACTGTAAAAGTAGCCGACTCCAAATCCAGCTCCAGACAAGTGACAAGTGGAGTACCTCAGGGTTCAGTCCTGGGACCACTCTTGTTTGGCATCTACTTCTCTGAAGTACAGGCCAACACTAAGGGACTCTGGCTAACAAAGTTTGCAGATGACTGCAAACTGGGAGCCATTATTGAATCCCCAAATTATGTGGATAGTCTACAAAAAGGCCTTACAGAAACAGATGCCTGGTGCCAGAGCCATGGGCTCAAGCTTAATGCCAAGAAATGTATAGTTATCCCGCTTGGAAAAAAAACATGTACCAATGAATTACCACACAGGTGACAGGATGCTAAACATCGAGAGTGTGATGAGAGACTTAGGGACACAGGTGGTCAGTGGTCTCACTTTCGATAACCACATCGCCACAACAGTCAGGAAATCCTTCTATGTGGCACACGTCATCACTAAGGGCTTTTCATCCAGAAAAAAGGAGGTCATTGTCCCACTGTACTCATCCCTCATTAAACCCATTATAGAGTATAATGCCCCATTTGGTATGTACCTCACAACACATCTGCAACAGCTGGAAATCCCACAGAAATAGCTCACTAAAAGAATCATAGGCCTAATGCCATATGCAGACCGTCTAAAAAAACTCCAGCTATACTCTGTGGCATATCGTCTACTCAGAGGCGATCTCTGCTTAACATACAAGGCCATGTCAAACCCTGAGCTGTTGGACATGCTCCACTTAAAGAAATCCCAATCCCTCAGAGCCACATGCTCCAGGGATCTAAACCTGTCCCACAATGAACAAAACATGCTGGATGGATAGGTTCCAGACCCAGAGACTCCCCATACTCTGGAATAGACTGCCCATACATGTCAAGCAGAGCGCCTCATTGGCCCTCTTCAAAAGGAACCTTGATGATTGGATGGGAGATAGGAAATTCACCCCGGGGATCATGTCATTCACCCTGCTAGACATGGGCCCAGAGAAGTAAATATTGTGGGAAGAAATATCCAGGGAATTGGGAATTGTTATGGCTAGGCTTACATAGGCCCTAGGGCTGATAGCCTAGTACCAACCTATGAACCTATGAACCTATGTATGGCTAAGCATAGTGCATCAGTCTCAGACCCCCCCCCCCCGCTTAGCTGTGCTTAGCTGAGTGCAAACAGGCTCTGCTAAGCGCCAATCCACTTAAACATGCTGTGACATACCCCCTTTTGATGTTAGCTATCTGTTATGCCTACACCAGCACAGTTCTAGCCCTATCATGATTAGTACCTACCGGCACGGTGACCCTTTTTTCTATTCAGTAACCCTGCCTCATTTACATACACCTAACTGCATATGTCCTGGATACTGCACTACACTGGGGCCTATCTCCTTAGCAACAACTGTAACCTGCCATTGTATGACTCTGCTTGCTGGTCCCTGTATTGCAATACTTTTGTACATGTGTAACTTTTATATTTTACATTTTTTTGCAAAATGGCATGTTTGTGCATCGTTGTGTGTCATTTAAATGCAAAATATGTATTAAAAATTTATTTTTCATAATTTGCATTGTTTTTTTTTACTGGCTGGCCATAGTTTTGGCTGTTTGCATGTGTACTGTGCACTATACAGCCGGTTGTTTGGGCTTTTACAGCCCCTGTTTAAAATTTATACTCCAGTACACGGTTTGTAACCATGTACATTTGTTAGTCTGCCACTGCACCTACACGGGTGCCTTTCTGCTTGTTGAATCACAAATTCACCTCATTTGCATGGCTTTCAACAGCTTATGAGGTGATTTGCATTTCATGGACACCTCCATGTCCACACAGTGTCCACTTGCTTGTGCTCACCCAAGCACTGTTTCCTGGATCACTTGGCAGCTATTTTCTGTGTCTGGGCTGCTACACTATTCCTACATGGAGAATTGCTCCATGTAGGGTTTATTAAATTCCACCTTTGATGTCACTTCATACCATGAGTTTTGACTGTTCATTGCTACTGTGTCACACTGATTTAAATCCAGAATTCTATATGGGTCCAAAGCTATTTATATTCTTTGTAATCCGGTTCTTCTTCTCTATTTCCACCTCTGAAGTTAATTTGAACATGATCCAAAACTGCAAAAATACATTTTTAAAATTGTTGTATCTAATAGAATGTTCATCTAAAGCATCATACCTCTCAACCTGAAAACATTAAAATCAGGACAAATGCCTATGAAAAATAGGTACAACTGGTCAAAAACCGGGAAGCTGATTAACATAAATTTGCATACATAATCATATAACCCTCCACTCCAATGGAATTGTGGGCTACCAACATGAAGACTGAAGTCACTAAATAATAAATAATGGCAGACATTTGAATTTCAGACTTCGTATCCCTCAAAAAAACATAATGCAAAACCATTTATTCTAACAACATCTGCATTTACAGGAGCAATATTTAAAATCTGTCCATAGTTTTGGGCCTTCATCCCATGACTCCTACCATTATTTTTGGTTTTGTCCAGATTTCTTGCTCTGAGAGATTGAGAGGTATGGCTGTACTGTATTCCATATAAATACACATATATGTGACTAATCACTAACATGTTTTATCAATAAAGTGGACTAAAGTATAAATTACCTGACTCAAGCAAGTTATACTCAGTTTTTTTCTACTTGACACAACCTATCTGTAGACTGGCAATGTTATATGCTTTCGCATTATACCAACTCATTGTAAAAAGCATCATATAAAACAGCCACTCCACACCACGTATATTACTTATACTATTATTTTATCAAATGAAACTCTAGCCTATAAAATACATTTTGCAGCAAGGTATTGAAGCAAGTACAATTCGATAGTTTCTTACTCCACTGTTTGGTTTGATGATTGTTGATCTAGTAAATAAACAGTTATAAAAATCCAAATACAATCCACTTTCTGTGCACAACACTAAACAAGTCAACAAGCACACTCCAAATTTCGAATGAAAGCTTACATTAAAAGTGGGAAGTGACCCATTACCAGTCAGACCAGTGAAGTTCTCTGATTAACTCAATTGGTTTTTCACAAAACATATTCCAGTTTGAGATGTCAACTATATCTTATTTAACACTTCTATGTTTCATCCAGATGTAAATATACAAACTTTATAGTGCAGTATATGTAGTCAGAAAAGCTCTAAATACTTGCAAAATATTCCTATGCCGCGCCAAATGCTGTACTACCAATAAGTGAAGAGTAACTGAGTAAGTGTGACTTAACTACGGCAGACACAGTGGTCCAAACACGTTCTGTGACTTGAGCTGGCATAATGTACCTGCCCTGCATTTTTATCTGACAACTGAAGTTCATTAAGTAGCTTCCTTCCAATTAGAAAATCTGTGAGATATATCACTGAAAATGGATGATGGATCTCTCTATAATAAGTGCATGCTGTAAAGTTTTTTACCTTTCCTTATCTGCAGATATTAAAATAGCCTTAGCTTAATCCATTCTTTTTATTCTGTCTCTGGTGTTTGCTTCTGTTTACTATTTATTTATTTATT
The DNA here is from genome assembly GCF_019279795.1 of Protopterus annectens. Taxonomy (NCBI): domain Eukaryota; kingdom Metazoa; phylum Chordata; order Ceratodontiformes; family Protopteridae; genus Protopterus; species Protopterus annectens. Next base: position 824,599,247 of record NC_056730.1, read on the forward strand.
TAATTTAACATTTGCTTACAGGGAAAGTCTGACTTGGAACGAGCCAATTTTCAGTGGAGGCCAGGTGAGAAATGCATATCTTTGTAACAGGGGAGGAAATTGGTGCACTCAGAGGAAACCCACTAAATGAATGCAGGGAGGACAAACAGACTCTATACAGAAGGCACACCAGCCGAGAATCAAACCACAGAACCTTTTGCTATGAGGCAAGGATGCAAACCGCTCCACTAATGTGCAGACTTATTAGAGAACCTGAAGTTTTTCTCCTCGCCCTTCTTTGAAAGTAGATTTTACTCAGACAATTTTCCCGGGTATCAGAAGTAAATACAACTGCATGCTAAGAGTCCATGTGTTTGTTTTAGCCTTTTATGATTATCACATTGTTAGTGTATCATCAGGTAATAATGGCAGAGTTCCAGAAATATAGTTAGCACTCTCAGAGCAGGTCAGATGTCATTCATAATGTGATGCTCAGCTTGCTGAAGTTGTGGGGACACTGAACATAGGATGTAGTCTGGGCTGTAAGTATGCAGTGTCAGTGAATGTTAAACATGCTGTAAAATATATTGATGGCTAATAAATAACTACACAATGCTGGAAAAGATGTATACACATTTCTTTTGTTACAATCATGTGATGAATGGATGTGTAATGTAAATGTAATGTTTCCTTTTCCTGAAAATGTGTATGTATTTTTTTTTTTTCATACTGTGCCATTCCAGCAACACTAACCCCTTAGGAAAAGACAATACAGATGTATTTATTTCAGAGTGTGTGTCTATGTGTGCATGTACACGTGTGTGCATGTGTGTGTGTTCTTTTGCTGTTTAGAAAGAAAACAAAAACTTAGTACATCAGTACAAGATAAGTCTTGGAATAAATTGCTGCTTGGTACATATGGATGGTGGTGGACCTCGAATGTTTAAGTGGTGACATTTGTGTGGTTTGAATTACACTTAACAAATAATTAAGAGTATAGACTTCTTTTACTTCAGAAAAATTTATTTTAATTCATATTATCTTATTCCATCAATGTTTTAAGTTATTAGTACTATTATTTTTAAAGTGCCCCTCTTTGATTTTCTCTGGATTTGTCCCTGTTTGGTTGAGAGCTATGATTGGGGCATGCTACTAAAAATTGTGTGTAAGGGGCAGGGCTGCTGTAACATAATTAGGTAAGAGTTAAAAAGGTTTGTAGAAAGATAACGAATAAAGGTGGCAATAATTTCCAGTTGTTCTTTCATTTTCCTTTTTTTAACCATGTGCCTGTGTTGGGGCAAAGCTCGTCTTTCTCCAGCTTTCAGTCCTGCCCTAGTCTTCAAGCCATAACTTAAAATTGTAAATAAAAATCGGGAATTGAAGGAGCCACTCAGAAGTTCGTGGCACACTATTATTTTGGCATCAAACTCAGTAAATACAGAAGAATTTGGTACGGTTGAGAGGTATGTAAAGCATCCATCTAAGTTCCATGCTTAATGTCATATACAATCAAATACAATCAAATATCAGACCAGATGCCTTCTTGCTAGGAGACATCAGCTACCCAAACAATGACTGGAAACCAGGTAGTAACATTCTTGACCTGGTTCTTACCAGTGTGCTTGGCTCATACCCCACACACAGATCCACATCTCTTGTTAAATGTGACCACAAATTAACTGCCTTCTCTGTCAGACTTAATAGTAGTACCCCATGGCCAAACAAAACTATCTTCAGGGGCTTCCCCAAGAAAATCCTACTTTAGCTTATAAATGTTCTGCACAAAATTCCCAACAATCTCCCACAAATAGAGGCAACTGAGTGGTTTGCAACATTTACCTCAATTTTTACCAGCATCCAAATATACTATTTTATTTAAGGCAGACAGATATTGACTTTTCTATGTGTCTTTATTTCGGTATCTAGATACAGATGAAAATGTTTGTAAAATGTACAGTTCCACGTGTGTGTATTGTTACCTTTTAATATTCATGCTCTAACATTCGACTATCTTCTCATTCTGTTATTAAATCTTACTTTATTACTTTATTTACTTTGTCTCCATCTCTGCTATGTAAGTAGATTATTGTGTTAGGATAATTAAAAGTAGGCATTATGCTTAATCGCGTAGCTATGCTGTTCTCTCTTTACATTTTTCTTAGAATTATAATTTCTGTGGAGATCAGTTGATTCTACCCAGGTGAATGCATTACAACAGCTGCTTCATCCTATGCGCTCAGAAAGGCCCAAAGACAAGGTTCCTTATGTTGAAATAGAATTTGCTGGTGTGGTAACAGTGAAACTGAATTCTGTGTATCCACCCAAAACAGCCTCATAGCTGTCAGTCTACCATACTTGGCAAATCTCAGATGTATATCAACTTAGCTAATTTATATTTTGAAGGTTACCAAATTTAAAAGTGTTTGCATAGCCATGGTCAAGGATAAAACATATTGCTTTCCACATTGCAAGTCTGTTGACCCACTACTGTGAGCTCCTAAACAGAATTTCATTGTCTGCCAATCAGTAAAAATTTACCCTTCTGCTACATACCCAACTATACATACGATTAAAATCATAACAATGCCCACCCTTGCACAGAAAATTAGTGACAGATTAACGTTGGCAACAAGACCATCATATGAGCTATATATGGGTGATTTTTTTTTAATTTCCATCATCACACACACCTGAAAATATTTCCACATACACAAACATTTCCCACCTCCAAAATTAAAATCATGGAGCACTTGTTAACATAATGCCCACAAATGCTTTAGAGACAATAATAAGCAAGTCTGAAGGGCATCTGCTACCCTATATAAATTAAATGCATTTTTTTGTAAGGTATGCTGTGAGGAACCAATTGATGAACAAATTGAAGCTGCTGGGTAAATTATATTTTAAAAAACCTGAAAATATTCTCTTGTGAATAAGTAATAGAGTTTCATTAAAATGTTCTGGAATTGTGGCTATCTTTTTTATTCTTGTTTTACTGTAACCATTATGATAAGAAATTGATTTATATATTATGTATGCATGTATACATATTACTATCTGCTCTAAAATTCTGCTCATCTCTGAGCCTGGATCATGTCAGAATAGGATTAGTTAATTAGTCCGTCTACTAGGCCAATAAATAATGAATTAAATAAAACAAAACAAAACAAACAAAAAAAAAAGATAGGCATATAAGCTGTCAAGTCAGTGAAACGGCCAGGTATGACAAACTTGTAGCAATAATGATTGTACATTTACTTGTAGCAGTTGTTGTAGTTCTTTATAACAAGTTTGACACTGGATATTATAATAGTGAGGTATTTGGATTACTATTCCAGCAGATTTCATTGACAACTCACCATATGTACCACTGCTTACCTGTAAAGAAAAATGTACAGTTGTTCACCCCTGGTAAATTTAACTCAATTAAAAATAGATTAATTAAGCAATGATGATGTCCTTAGGGGAGTAAACTAAATTTAAATAATGCCTCTTAATATGTGGAGCATGCTTTACAAAATCCCTAAAAACTGAAGATGTTTTATGATGCTGAAATCAGATACTCTTGCCATTTCTGAAACATAACTTGATCCCTATATAAACAGTACAGAACACAACACACCATTCTTTGTGGTTTCATACAAGATCAGATTAATAATAATGGCTAAAGTTGTAGCTATTCTGCTACAAGAAACATTGAAACCCATAAGAACCACAACCTCTGGTAATTCTAGACAGAGAGGTATTGTAAGCCACTGTGTATAATACTTGATGGTCTGTAATATGTAGGTCATTTTTAACTACACCAAATGAGATAGAGATACTGCTAAATTGTGTTTTGTCTTGGGTTGACTACCATTGCCCACATTATGTAGTTATGCTCAGAGATTTTAAAATACTATGACAAAGCTCTGCAAAATTATGAAACCATAAATGACTGTGGCACTGGGCTATATTAAGACTATCACAAAAGATGAAGGCAAAAAATGTCTTATGCAGTATAAAAAACTCCTAATAACTTCATAGTTTCAGAGACAGTCATCTGCTTGACCAGCAGCCTCCTCATGGCATACCATAGTATGATGCTCCACAGTCTACTGTCATAACTAAGTGCATAGGAAATCTCATTACATAACATGATGAGCAAACACATTGGTACCGAATCCTGTTGACTAGTCAACACTAACTTATTTCTTGGATTTTGATTTAACAACTAGGGATTTTTACTACTGTGTCCATAATATATATGTACTGAGTCAAGAGATCAGAAATGAGGCATTCAGGGTGCACTTAATCAAGATGACAGTTGCAGACACAACAGCTAAAAGACAGGCAGGTTGAAGAACATATCTGATTATATATGTGGAGGTGGAAAATGAACATCAAACAAATATATATCATGCAGTAAACATTAAGTATCACACATGCAGTCTGCTTATTAGAACCATTTCATCTAACTAAAAAGGAATATTTTCATTAAGATTTATTTGCTCTGTAAAGTAATACATAATGTGTTGCAAAGACTTGTAAAATCTCTTGTAATCTTTTTTTATCTCATCAGTCATATTTAAGTATCCAAAATGCTTTAATATACTTCTCAGAAGCTGCAGATTATTTAACTAATGATTTGTCTTCTCTGACAGACTCACCAGAAACATTAGTACTGAATACAGATGTTAAGTTTATTTTTTAAGCCCGATATAGTCATTGTAGTAAAAAAGACTGCTTGTGGTATTGAAAAATTATGGCCAACCAAAGTGAGCTGTTTGTATCAAACCATTGTAAGGCAAACTAGCCCATGCATTGCTTCATAATTAAAATAAACTGACTGCCCCCCCCAAAAAAAATAATAATGCCTGTTCATTCCACCAACTGAATGAGAACTTACCACAGGGACGCTGTGTGTCTGATGTGGAAAGTATCTACAATGATGTTCCACTACTCCTTCCCTTGTGTAAGGGTGTGGTCCTACCTCACACACCCAATGAAGGGTCTGGGTGAAGGCGGCTGAGAAGAGCCAAATAAACCTCACTGACTTATTTGATGAATGCTATAAACTCTCTTCTAGTGGTTCAATACACTTATATAACTCAAGTAAACTGATCTCAACTTCTTACTCCCATTGTCTTCCATAGTAGAAAAAAAGTCATACACATACACACACACACACATATGCATACACACACACACACACACACACACACACACACACACACACACACACACACACAAACACACACACCAGACACACACACACGTGCCCATGTGCGCATACACAAAGAATTTTATAAAAAGTACAATATATTAAAGCTAAACTAGAATCTTCCCTGTGTAAAACTTTAAACTTCCTGTAGTTGACTCACATGGGATATATGCTTAATGTTTATGAACATCAGGCTTGCCCTTAGATCTATGTTTCCAAAGTATTCTCAAGCAATCTACTTGCACTGTCCTTATGAGCTCAGGGAAAGGATGAAATCTGGCACGTCAGTAGCTGGTGTGGTTTGGCTTTATTGGTTTGAATGCATCAGTACAAACATATAAAGTAAAACACCATTGATGATAAGCCATGTAACTGAAGCACTGGTATGTCCTTAATTGCTTATATCCCATGGTCCTCCACTATAGCAAGTTTAAGATATTACACAGTGAACATGTGTGTTTAGCTGGTTATTTGTTTGATGTTTTTACAGAATGATCTGTCTGTGTGACTTTTTTACTTTTTGTTTGGCTATACACCACACACACACACACACACACACACACACACACACACATATCTATATATATATATATATATATATATATATATGTATATATATATATATATATATATATATATATATATATATATATATATATATATATATATGTATATATATATATATAAGGATACAGATAGAGTTAAGGTTAGCCTTATGATTAGAGTTGGAGCAAGGGTTACTGTTAGGACAAGGGTTATGGTTAGCCACCCCCCCATCATCTTACAAAATAGATGAACTTGCATTCAAAACATGTGAACATCAAAGTCAATAACATCAACCACAATACGTCAACAATGTAGATGTTGACAGAGCACTACATAGGTGCGAAGAAAATCCTTTCTGCATATAAAACTAAGGTTAAAAACAAAATACATAATTTTTGTAGGTGGTAAGCCCCCTACTAATTATAAATGCTAACTTAAAGATTGCACAATCCCCGGTGTAGGTGCATATTCCCCATTCTGGAGATTATCAGTCTCACTCGCCTGTCGACCATCTGTTTTGTAAACCAAAGTGTGTTGACTAGACAGATGTCAACATTTTTAAGTCTCAGCTATTTTTGCCTCATCACAGTTTTTATCAATTTATACAGTGAACCCTAGTGCATTGGTATTTTAGATAGTATGCATTTTTTTCATCCCATAAATACTATGTATGCTTTCTAACATTTGTCTGTCTATGGCATTCTGGAGTTCTAAGGTAGTACAGATATCTGCATTTGTTTTCCATGACGTCCATGTATCTGTTCCAGTACAGGAATGGACTTTTCACTCATATCTTGTCAGAATATTTCATCTTTCATTAAGGCACAGGCACCTTCCTCATAACTTTCAGAATTTGGCTAGAATGGGGATAGCGGTCCTTATATCTCTCCTGCAGGTCTTTGATGCATACCCTAAGGAAGATTCTGAGAGCAATGTGTTACCCCCCCCCCCCCAGCAAAACCGTTGCTGATATATTTTATGTGTTTATTGAGGTAGAATGTTAAATAATTTCATCAGGGTATTTTTCTTATCTATGACATCCTGTATTGTGAGTTAGAGTGTGACGATTTTGCAGTTCACAAACCCTGTGGGTGCTGTTGAAAGGTTTTTTTTTTTGTTTTTTTTTTACATGTAAGTTGCTACTCTATTTTCATTATGTAATTACTCTGACAAGTTGTTTTGAATACCTAGGCAATATCAGTTCATCTTCTGTAAGCTCTTGTTGTAATGCTTTTCTTAAGCAGCTATTATCTTTTTGTTTGCTATCTTTCTAAACTTTGCAGCATTAGACGTCTGTTATCAGAGTTAGCATTCTTACTAACAGTCCCTTATTCTATTCATAACTATTTCAAATAATGTCTACCAGTTATCTTAAAAACATTCCAAAATAATAATGAAAAGCCATTCCAAAGTCATATTGTTTTGAACTATAGGTCTGACTGCCTTTATATTCTGTTATAATTATTCCTAAGAATGTAAACATTTTCATTATGATTGAATAAGTATGGATTGCAAGGGACATAATGAATTCTGATTCAAGTGAGACATGTTTTGCACAGATCACATTCTTTCTCTTAATTTATATCAGTGATTAGGAAACATTCTGAGAAGATTTAAATATAATTGCTTGTTATGTAGAAGAAAAACTGATGCAGTTTGCATTGCTCAATCTCAGATCTAGATAAATTTTAACACAAAACAAAACAAAACTCATCTGCAATTTTTCTGTTATTTATATGATAATAAAAATGAAGAATAATTATTTATAAATGGTAATTTGTTTCCTTCAAAAATGAACACAGTTTCATTACTTTTCATGGGTAAGATTTTATTTTGATAAAACACTGCACCATTAAAAATCTTTATAACAAACATAAAGATGCATTGATTTTATTTGTTTGGTGTACTGAAAATACTTATTTCTGTTTACTATGAGACTTAACCTTGACAGTGCATCCACCTTTTGGCCTTGATACAGATTTATAGATTTCAGTCTCCAAATGAGAACTGCAATATAGTGTTTATTTAGTTGGCTAGTTATGTGTTTAGATTTGAATACAGCATATTTAATAAAAACATGAATTCAAAGTTAGCTAGAAGTTCAATAGTGTAATAAGCAATGAACTAAAAATTAGGTAAATATATCTGTTTTAACTAAAACAGTAATTCTGTGATTGTGATGAATGTATATTCAGAAAATATGCAAAGTATATGTACATCACATGTGAGAGAATACTGAAATTTGGATTAAACAAACTAGACAAGCATATGAGCACAATTTGATATACATGCTGAGTAAAAGTGCTTAAATACAACTCTGGTTTGATAGTTAAAAAATGTAAAAGTCCAATATACCAGTGAAATAAAACTCCGCGTGATCAGACCACAATCTTCTTTAATAAACACAAATAAAATTCAGTAGATTCAGCGCTATCGTTGCTGCAAGCAGACTTCATCTGGTTTGATAGTTAACAAAGATGTCAGAACTAAATGTTAACTAATAATGAAACTATCTTTCCTAGCAAGTACAGTGACAGAAATATAAATGCAGTTTCTGTGTCAGAACAAGTTTAAAAAACAATGTGCTGCTAATAAAAACTTAATAGAAAAATTGAGGGCCACAATAGTCTAAACAGGGAGGTCTTAGAATGCTTTCTATAAGTAGCCTCAAAATGTTTATTTGCAGATATCCCCACGGCACATAAAGCATTTTTGAGAAGAGCATCTTTCTGCACTGGCATGACTTTTTTCTAACAGAAAATTCATTTTCTCTGTCATCATTTCCCCACACACTTACTGAACATGTAGAGAATGCAGACATGCCTAGAGAAAGATATACAGGGCACAGGGCTGTGCCATCTGCAGCTGGTACAGGAAATACTTAAGCAATAACCGATGACGTGGTGTGGTATATGGTTTAATCATGAGGGTGAAGCCCAAGTGATTAAATAAAGCCAACCGTGGTTAAATTTCAATATACCACAACCATGGAGTTGGTGATAGCTATTATACAATGACATTATTTAAGAAAAAAAATTACTTGCTTTTCTTAAATAATGTCTTTGTATAACGGCGCATTACTGTTCTTCCACTGGTTGTGGTACACTCCTTCCTTGTTTTAATGTACTGAGCATGCATATGGGACGTGCATCCCATGCATACCAAGTACATCAATGCTTTGAAACAGAAGCAATGCAGAAAAGAAAGACTATGTTGCTCCCTTTTTTCTGTTTTCTTTTTTTTATTTGTTAAAAAAAATGTTTTGAGCAGTTTATACCAACGGAATAAGGTCCGGGCGATTGGTCCTTTTTCCATTGGTATATTGTGGGATTTACAACGGGCATGCTGGCCAATCAGTGTGCACATTTTGGAATATTAATGAGGGGTCATCGTTGTATAATGATAATGTTGGCACCACCCAGGCCAGAAAGCAATTATGTGTAAATAGGATGGCTACTGCTGCAGACATGTTCAGGTGGTGTGAGCTGAGACCTTGAGATGGCCTTGCTGTAGATAATTATGTGACCTGACTGCATAAAGAGTAGATGAGGTGTCAGCATGCCCTGTAATCAATCCGGTCTGTATGTAGGTAACTCACTGCTGGTTTTGTAAAGTAAATTTGTTGGTGTTCTTATTAATATTTGTGTATGTATAATTGTAATGGATTTTATTTCATCATTTTGCATTCAATTTTACATACTTTAAGATGAAAATAAAGATTGGGATTAATGAGTTATTTTTTTCATGTGAACAATGTAAAGCTCCTGCAAAATATTTAACGCGGGAGAATTTTTTGATAGCTGGTATGAAAATAATCCTAATGTTAAGGAATTTATACATGTATCCCATTAGGCAAAATTATGGGCAAGTCATCTTCTTTTTCATAATATGCTATAATGCATTTTCTGTTGATAACATTGATCATTTTGTTATATGTCCTTTCCCAGATCATTTAGCTGTTAGTTTTAGAGTCCTACCTCTTATAAATATAATTATAAAAGGAGGATGTATGCTAACTGGTTATCTCAGAGTTTTGTCTATTGATTACAGGTACCATCAACAAATTGTGGACATTACATACAGCAACCTGCTTTAGATATAGTCGGGATGCTTTTCAAACCTTTTGTATTCAGCCAGAAAATGACATGGCAAATTATTAACAGAAAGAAAATGCAGAACAGTATTGAACTTTTAGATAAACAGCTGTTAATTTTGAATAAGCTGATATATGTAAACTGTAGCAAATATATTATTTTATGGTAAGAAACACTTAAAAAAGAATACAATCTGAAAGACAGTTCAAAACTTTAGACATTACTGAATGTTTTAAAAATAGTTAATTTTGTTGTAATTTAGGTAAAAAAAACTAACATCTCATTATAGAAATTGCTCTCATAAAAATATTATTAAGAAAAATGAAAATCATGATGTGACAGAGATTTCCACTCAAGAACATCTCAATAATCCATTAATTCAATAGTTTACAAATTTATATAATATAGAATGATTGAAAAACAATGAAGCAATAAATAAATAGATTGATGTGACTATACCAAGATATTTCAAGGAGTTTGAAACTGCAAGTAAAGGTGTCATGGATAGTGAATCTTTCTTAAAGAAAAATAAAATGTTAGGACCAGATGGACTAATTAAAGGATACTATAGTACATTTAAAAATGTTTTAGCATCTTTGTTGTTTCAATTTGCAAATTAGCTAATGATTCCTGGCAGTGGAATACCCACATGTATATAAGAAACTGTGTTAGTGCTAATGAAGAAAGATTGAATGGGCAGTATATTACTTGAACACTATAGATCCATATGTAAATTGAATATTGGTCATCTTATAATAGTACTGGAGCATTGAATAATCAAATTATACTTCAACTCGATATAATATTAGATACACTTCAGTTTGGATTTTGTTCAGATAATCAATCCAACAGGCCCGTGATCTACTTCAGCCGATAATAGCCAGGACAAATAAGATCAATGCTTATACAACTGATTTAATAAAACTGGATATTTCTAAAGCATTTGATCTTTTGAATACAGATTAAATTTTTAAAGTCTAATAAAAATGGCTAGATAATATAAAACAATAATAATAAAGATCTCTGCAATAAAACAGACACCTTTTTTGAAAATAAATAGGCAAAATTCTGAAAAGATTGAGCAGTCTACATGGGAAAACCAGGATACCTTCTGTGGTCATTAATATTTGTTTTGGTTGTTAACTCATTTTAACCACACAGCAGTGTGAATATTGATTCTAGATTATTGTCATCGTTGAAGTAACACCCCGACTCTATGTCCAAAAATAAGAAGAGTGGTTGTGGGTTGGTGGATGAATTTCAAGTTAATATTTCAATAACAGGAGTGCTTTTAATAGGACTTTAATCACTCACTCACTTTGTTTATGCTAATAATACTGTGATTATGACCAAAAACTATAAGGCAGATATTCATAACATCAATAATTTATTTATTACAGCTTAGAACATAGTAGGATATAAGATTAATTATCAGAAATCTAAAAGATTAATAGGATCATAGGAGATTACTAGGCTATCGACCCTAAGGTCAATTTAAGCCTTACTATTTCATCCCAATGTAATACCATGAAAATGTTAGTCAATACCCAAGATTGTATTTAGTGATGACTGCCCATGTCCAGGTGAACTGTGGGTGCCATCCCTGGTAAGAATTTATGTTGCCCTATCCACTCATCCAGGTTCCTCATGAACAGTGTCATAGAAGTGCTCTGTTTCACATGAACTGATAGCCTGTTCCAAATATGCGGCAGTCACTGTGAGATAAATTTGTCCCTCCAGCATGTCCTATTTAAGTCAGAGGCCATTTTTAGGTCCCTGGAATGGGTAACCATGGTACCATATGATTTACTGATATGCAGCAAGTTTATTAGGTTTGGATCATGGATTGCTCTGTAGGCCAGGCATAACTCTCCTCTAAGAAGTCTATACAATACGGAGTATAGTGACAAGGACTTTTGTTGGTCTGTGTAAGGCACATGGTGGAGCCACTTGATCTCATTTGCTAGAAACCTTTGAGGTGTCTCCAGCTGATGCAGGTGCTTTGTATGGTACATGCCGAATGGGGCGTTATACTCAATTATGGGCTGGATTAATGCTGAGTATAGAAGAGTTATAACTTATTTTGTTCTCGAAGCGATGCCTTTACTAATCAAGTGTGCTGTGTAGAAATAATTTATTTAATACAGCTGAGGGTATAGTACAGTAGACACATGATGCTCAAATTTAAGGTTGCAGTCAACTTGTGATTCCAGGTTCCTTAACACTTCTTGATTACTTAGGGTATTGTTGCTGATTTGATAGTGTGAAAGGACATTGTTTGTACCAAAGGAAATGATGATGCATTTCTTTGCAATCAGTTTGAGTCCATGACTAATACGCCAGTTGCTGGTCTGCGTGAGACCTTTTTGGAGTATACTGACATCATTTGGGGGGGTTCAATGATTGTACCTAGTTTACAGTCATCTGCAAACTTAGTCAGCCATAACGCCTTAGTTTTGACCTGAACTTCTGAGAAGTATATACCAAGCAGTAGGGGGCCCAGCACCGAACCCTGTGGCACCCCGCTGGTAACAGGTCTGCTGGTTAATGTGGAGTCACCCAGTTTGATAGTGTGTGTCCTGTTTTGAGCCAGTTGGCAACCCATCTTAAAACAAAGGGGTTTACATTCAGTTTGCTAAGTTTACTGATAATGCCTGAATGTGGAATTGTGTCAAAAGCCTTTGCCAAGTCGAGGTATGCTGTGTGCATAGATTTTCCCTCGTCAATGGCACTGGTCCATTTTCAAGGATGTCCATCAAATTTATCAGGCATGATCCTCCCTTAAGGAAGCCAAAATGGGTAGGATTCTGTGTTTGGAGATCACCTATGTCTTTATTTATGAGGTCCATAGAGATACATTCCATGGCCTTACAGATGAGGCTGTTCAGGCTTATGGGTCTGTAATTCCCTGGGTCAATTGCTAGGCCACCTTTGTAGAGGAGAATAACTGTTGCTGTTCTCCATTCCACAGGACGATAGCTTGTTGTTAGGCTATGATTGAAAAGGGTATTAATTGTGATGTTACTTCTTGTTTTAGCCTGTTTAAAAGGCAGCCTGGGATGTTGTCTGGTCCTATAGAGGCTATGTTTTTTTGTCTTGGACAAGGCTTTGAGGACCTGATCTTCAGATATGTAGGGTAGGGAGTAGTTTGGGGGCAGGTTTGTGACAAGTTAGGAGGGGATAAGGGAGTGAAATCTATCCACTAGCAGGTTTGCTATCTCTATGGGGTCAGTGTGTGTGATACCGTTGGTCACTAGTTCTGCACATACTTGGGTCCTACCTTTTAGGCTATGTACATAGCTGTAAAAAGCCTTACAGTTATCTTTGGCTGTACTTGCTAAGTTTCAGAATAGCCCTTTGAGGATTTGACAAATTGTCTTATTTGCCTGTTGAGGCTGAGGAGGGTGCTTTTCCATTTTTGAGGCCTTGCCTTTGTTTTCCTGGACAGCAACTTTTTGCATTTATTGTAAAGTTTGTTGATGCTGGATGCTATTGTTTTATAAGAAAAGGTTAAACATACTTTATTGGGCATAAAGTAAACTAAAATATATGATGAGATGGCTGGAAGTACATATAACAATTGTATGCTATAGTGGTAGCTAGATTAATCTATCAAGGCAAATACAGATTCTATGATAGGTAGGATTAATATTACAAATATGGTAATCCTGATTATTCCTTTTTCATTGCAAAACTTTTAAATACCCCTCCAAGTCATTGTGGTATAATAAAATAAGAAATGTCTCTACTTTTTCTGGATATATAAGTTTTCCGCAATCCCTTGGAGTGTAGTTTGTGCCCCTATAGATCAAGGTGGTTTAGCAATTCCTGATTTAACCAAATATATAGCAAATTGTACATTTAATAATGTAACATATATCCTTTATTACAACAATGTTTAGTGTGATACCACTTATTTAATTATTACATCCAACAAATGTTTCTTATGGTTTGTACATAGTTATTCTGAATTAGATAATTTTCCTTCTGCACTATTAACCCTATATTGCTGGTATAATCATTTTAAGACAGGAATTCAAATTTCTATGGATGACTAGAAAATTATATTTTCTCCTGTATATGATTTTTGTTGATTATACTAAGTTATTTACTTTGTGTAATTATACCATTTAGATACCAAACATGCCATGATAAAAAGAAGGTTATATGGGAATGTTTCTCTTGTGTTTAATAAGAAAAATGAAATGTGTGAAATATTGGGAAAAGGCAAATCTCGATTGTTAAAACTATTGTGAATGCCAAGCAAAGTGATATTTTTACTGGAAAACTAAAATGGGAATAAATGATAAATGAGAATATGTTTCAGTCAGAAGTTTGAAATGTAATATTAATAAGAAAATCTTCTTACCTTTATTATGTTAGCAATGTTTCTATACAATACAGCATTTTGGGTGATATTCATTAAACACCTTATCAGTTGTTTGTAATGAATTCATTAGTAAGTACAGACTGTTGGCACTGTAACTGGGATGACGTAAATCAAATGCATTGTTGTGGATTTGTCTGCCAATACAACAATATTAGAATTTTACTCAAAAATGGATAAAATATTAATTGAGGAAAATGTACTTTAGAAAACAGAGTAGCATCTGCTGGGCAATTAGAAGTTTTCTTTAACTAAGTTTACTAAAAGACCTATCTTATACAATTAGACCATTTTCTGAATTATTGACAAATGACTTGTTTTCTTTATATAAATTATAATTATTTTCAGAGTTTGATGTTCGATTGGTTACATTTTTCTTTTGTCCTAGTTGCATTGTCTTAAGGAATCTATGGACTTTATCTCCGTTCTTTACTTTTTTATATTACTGAGAGTTTACATTTGTTGATGTGTGCATTATAAATATGAAATGTTACTGTTTAAATTATAAAGGTTAGCAAAAATAAGTAAATAAATTAAATAATCAAAAAAAATAGCTTTTTTTGAATAGTAATACATTTATTTTTTTAAAGGTATTCAAATTTTCCTGGTAACTCTTAATACATAAAGTTGACAGCTTAAGTAAAAGATCAAAGATTTTAATCTGTTAAACATAGGTATAAATGACTTCATAACTTTGCTGCACTATCTAATCCAAATCTTCGCCAAGGAAAAGTATTCCTAAAGAAATATTTTAATTCGTCTTGGTAGTTCTTTAAATTTGTCAAACAAGTCAGTGTGGAATTTATTAAAAAATGCATGCATTCTAATAATTGCTTACGTAACATTAATATAATTTCCTTGACTAAACAATATCTGATGATATTGAATATTAAATTTGAAGTAAATGTTTGAAAGTTGTCATGTCTCTATAAAACTCATCATAAGTGAAGGCTAACCTTTGTGAATCATTTGGTCTAGTAATTTCTCTCTGAAGAACTCCTCAGATACCATCTTTCCACAAACAAAAGCCAACACATGATTAAGTAGTATTGAATGTGCTCTTGATAAATAAAAAAGGGGTGTGTTAATGGGTCCCCTTGACTTCATCGACACGCCGAAACACCGACGCTAAGAAGACCGACACGAGAAGACCGATAAGACACATGATCGACAATGTGAAATCCCGACAGCCGAAACACTGACATGGGCAACGTGTGAGCGCGAGTCGGTAAGTGTGCGATAGTGAGGGATTTAGCATTAGGGAGTGGGTAGGTAAGTGTGTGCTAGTGAGGGATTTAGCATTAGGGAGCGGACAGGTAAGTGTGTGCTAGTGAGGGATTTAGTGTTAGGGAGCGGACAGGTAAGTGTGCGATAGTGAGGGATTTAGCGTTAGAGAGTGGACAGGTAAGTGTGAGATAGTGTGGGATTTAGGGTTAGGGTGCGGGAAAGGTGAGTGTGCAGTAGTGACGGACTTTAGGTGTAGTGGCGGGTTAAGTGAGTTAGGGTTAGGGTGCGGGTAGGGTAAGTGTGCGATAGTGACGGAATGTAGGTTTAGTGGTGGGTTAAGTGAGTTAGGGTTAGGGTGTGGGTAGGGTAAGTGTGCGGTAGTGTCGGACCTTAGGGTTAGGGTTTGGGTTAGGGTTAGTGCATGTATAGTTGTGTGTTATGTGTAGTTTATGTTTTGGGTGTCGGTGTTTTGGGTGTCGGTGTTATGGTGTTCGGTTTTGTGAGTTGTCGGTTTTGTGCATTTTTGTTGTTTTGGTGTCGTTGTTTTGAGTGTCGGGTTTGTGGCATGTCGGTGTTGTGATAGGGATCCGTGTTAATATATGTAATAAATATATTTTATCACATTGACTATGCAAATCAGAGAAAACAGTGGTATTTAAGATTCATAGTTTCCCCTTTTTAATTCTTCTATTGTGATCTCATACTTTAGATAAAAAAGTTTTCCAATTTCCCCCTGAGAAATAAATAATTTCATCTTTTGTGGATTATTCGACCCGGGATCAATACAGTTCCATTAGAATTAGTCAGAGAAATCTTACAGGCTGCAATTCCCTATGCCTCTTTGAATTTGCTCTTATGGTTTCCCCAGTCCACAGTAGTAACAAGTAGATCATTGGTATGAAACATTAATGGTTAAAGATGGACTGGATTCTTTATTAACTGCTCAAAATGTAGCTTTTATGCTGGAGGAGCAGCTTATCACCAATATTTTAGCACTCTATTTGGTATTCATTAAATGGCTCTATTTGCTGTGTGGAGATGCCAAACACAGATAAATGGCAGAATATGCACATGGCAGCATAAGGAGCCAAACTACATGCTAATTAACCAATCCAATATGGCAGAGCTATTGAGGAAGCTATAAAGCAATAATGTACACATAGTGTAGGTATTTGTCATATACACCAAAATTCTTTGGAATACAACATGATTGAACTTGGAAAAAATTATGCTAGGGGTTGATGCTGCTTTGACCATGCTGCATGTGCAACAGGCTTTAAATCAGGGTGCACAATCACTGCTGCTGCTGCCAGACCTCATTAAATTATCTTGGAGAAACCATCCCTGTGGAAGCAGAGGTACATTTATAACATTACTTATACTAGCTACTGGTACTTGCCAGATATCCACAGCCTCGAGAATATTACATCAGATTTTAAATGCAATGCTACATGCAAGGGATCATATCTGTTTCCTACACACACCACAGGAGAGATAAAGAAAAATGTAAGAATTCTATGCAGAAGAACACTGTCCTGATGTGTTGGGGCCATAGATTGGACACATGTAAAAATAAAAGCCCCACCTTTGGAACAGAGATTGACTAACATCAACAAAAAACAGAGATATATCAACAAAAAAAATATTTCCACTCTAAAAGCTGTCAGGTTGTCTGTAATACCCAAGGGATCATCTATAGCACATGTGCATATAACCACAGCTCACACATATGGCACACATGTAAGCTGTACATCAGGTTTGCTAGGGGTGAGATTCCTCAATTGATCTAGTGCAGAATGCAGTTTATACACTGGATCCCTGGTTTATGATATCCATGAGAAACCCACACAACCCCAATAAGCAAGGATACCATGAGGCTCATGCTCAAAATAAGAATATTATAGAACATGTGCCGGATTGTTTAAATCTAGGTTCTGTTGTCTAGACTCATCAAAAGGTGCACTGGAGTAAAACCTAGGTACCTGTGCTGAAATACTTATAGTCTATGCCATGTTACACAATATAATTTCCAGGTAGCAGCTTCAACAAAGGCAGCAAGGGGCAAGACCACAAGCAGGGCTAACAGCAGCAGGTACAGATGAGAAGTCTAAGAAAGAACCATCAGCTAAAGATGGCGCTGGCAGACAGAAACATGTACACTATGGCACTGGCTAAGAGGCAAAGGATACCAAACACAGCCACTACATAAGTCAAAGCCTAATATCCCATTTAAATACAAATAGGAATACTGATGCTTGTCAGACTCCACAACCTTTACTTAACAATGTAATGGCAGTATTCTGATAGCATCAGATAGGGGCACCCTGCAAGGACACAGTTCGTACCTGCAGTAACTGCAAGGTAAGTGTGGAACACAGGTGCAGTCAGAAATTTACATTTTGTACTCAAACCTAATGTTATTACCCCACCACCCATCTATCATTTTAAAAATGTACTCAACTCTCAAAATACTACCCCAGTACATATAGGAAGATGGCACATAATTTCATCAGTTTCAACTATTGACACGTATTTCTATAAAATGCAGTTTTTAGAGGTGTATTCCTTTCACAGAAGCATTCTTGTTATACCATTGTACTTTAAATATTGTTTGCACAGTTCTGAACATTTTGTGCTTTTTGATCATTGAAGTTTCAAACCGATTCTTAGAAAAAATGTACTCATTTAAGTACACTGAGTTTGCCTAGCTACACAACTGGTGTGGAAATTATACTAAATGATTACTCTCAAATGGAAACACGTACATGCCCCTAAGCAAAGCATTTGTTTTTTTGTGTACCGTTATGTCAGTAATGTCTGCTATATCAGATTTTTGCAATATAGAGCTACATATTAGAACAAATACTAAACATCAAGCATTTCAATTGACCTCTATGTTTAAATATGGAACAGGTCAATCATACCCTCATTTACACAAATATAGCAAGAAGCAAGACTGAAGTGCCTAATTCCTCCAATGGTTTAATGACAATACTAACTGAAATACAATGAGGTTACGCAATTATAGAGGCAATCATTCACAAATGAGAAAGAACAAGAAATCAAAAACTTTTCTTCAAAAATACATATTGATAAATGCAAACTTGTGAATAAGAAATCATTAACTATCCACGTTGTGCATCAGACAAATATTCAACCCTAAGTCTCACAGGCATGTGCAAAAGGCAGGGCACAGTTATCATCATTTGGGATGGAGGGAGGTGTGTAGGAGGGCAAGGCGGATACCACAAAAGTGAATACGTGTGAGTGAGAAGCACATGTATCTATCAGAGTATACACTGTTCAGGGTAAGTAACAACAGATGTATAGCACTCAGCAGTACTGTTTGGACAGCTTGCATATGTGTGAGGTGGTATGGGCAAGTGATTTTTTTTTAAATGTTGTGTGTCTGCATGAACACAATCAAGCATTGTGCTAGCACTGTGTCCTGGTATGTTGGACAGGTGTGAGCTGTGCATGGTAGAATAGTCATTTCAACATCATTACCCCTGACCACAAGAACCACCTCTGCCAGGAGATGCACTGCTACTGCCATGGTCCCAGCTAGAAGTTGGGGTGGTATCTGAATGTAAGTGATGTCTGCTGGATAAGCTCTACTCATTACTATAATCAGGATTACAAACGCATGGCATACCATGTCTGGGTATGGGCACTGCAATTACTGACAGAGCAGTGGATGTAGTGTTATTACAGGAGCAGACTCTTGCACGGCCACATCTGATAATGCCAGAAGTTGTAGTGGCTCTTTGGCCACATAGATGTCCACCCTCCCCAGCAGACATTCCATCCCAGACATTACCTAATTCAATGTTTCATTCATCCTACCCAAGGAGTCACCCAAACAGTTCAGAGAGTCACATATGTCAGAATGCAAGCTGTTTAGGACACACACTATTCACTTCTGAGGCCCTGCTGAAATGTGCCTGTGCCTCCACTATGTCCCCACACATACCTCTGGCAACACCTAATGACACACCAGCATCAGGCAGAGGGTGGACAGCAGGCATCCTGTAAGAACCCAACACTTCTGTAGGATACTACCCTCTTATGATGGCTATAGAAGAAGCTAACAACTCTGCATCCAGAGTAACCACACTACCCTGATCAACTTTGTCACCCTCAGCTTGTCCTATATTAGAGGTCTCCATGTCATTGATATGCATAGGCACATTGACTGTGTCTGAAATATGGAGAGGGGATGTAGCAGCCACAATCTTAGTGACAGACTAACCCTCTGCATTCCAGGACTGTACTTGTTCATTGCCACCACCATCATCAGAGGCTACCAATAGTCTTGATGGTATGAGTTCCACAATGCCACTATCAGGATAACCTGTGATAACAAGCAATAAAAACAACAAAAAGAGAAATGGGGAATAAAATTGATAACATATTTCCTTATATATATGGCATGTTAAACTCTAACATATGTTAAAGAAACACAAATTGTGATCTAATGCAGACCTGAATCTATCTTATATACAGTAGTAACTGTGAAGACTGGGGAAAGATGGACGAAGGCTGCCAGCCTAGTCAAATAGGATTTGACACATAATTCTATCATTTGTATATATACATGTAAAATACAGGCTTGTGTTCTTAAATGAAAGAAAATACTGTAAAATGTGAAATTCAAGATTGTTTCAACATTGCCATCTGCTGTAAGGAAAACCAAGCCAAGCATTTAAAATGTTCTTTGAAGTTACAATTATCTAAAAAAGTGGTGCCGAAGAGGCTGGCTGAACACATTCTTTCTATTGTCTTAACTTAAGGAATAATTGTTAGAGTATACATGTGAAATGTCTTTTATTGTTGTAGTTTCCTGAGCAGGTGTTAGAATGCTAAATAATGCAGTTAGTGGCCTGGGAACTCCAGACTAAGTGTCAAAATGATGTAATGTGAATACTGGGAAAACCTAAGTGTCAAAATGATGTAATTTGTGAGTGCCTTAGCAGAGCTGTTTTTTAGTGTTTTTTTAAAAAACTATTGTTGAGAGAGAGACTAGAAGCATTTTGTCTTGGACCATCAATCCCAGATCTGCTTATGCTCTATATGTCTGTAAGTAGGATTATAACACTGTGTTTTCTCTTAAGAATAGCTAAAGATTAGAAAGTTAGATTAAGTGTTTTTCTTTGACATCAGACCTATCCTACTGCATTGTTTTAAGTTTCCGTGTGATCTCTGAACTCTTAGACATCTCTGTGGTATAGTAGTATTGTCTTGTGTTTTAATTATTTATTATTAAATATTTTAAAAACCTTTACCTGTGGCTGGTTTGTGGAGAGACAAAGTAGGCTGTAGAGTATATTGCATATTTATAGAGTTCATTGTAATAGGCCACTCTAAAAAAGCCTTAGACTGAATAGTCACATTACCAATTGGATAATAATATTGCACAGTAATAATTGGAGACCGTTTTAATGGCCTTTGGGT
Source organism: Protopterus annectens (assembly GCF_019279795.1). NCBI lineage: Eukaryota > Metazoa > Chordata > Ceratodontiformes > Protopteridae > Protopterus > Protopterus annectens. The sequence continues at coordinate 824,620,137 of NC_056730.1, forward strand.
AGCTGATAAATATTAGCTGGTGGTGGCAGAAATTACTACCATATAGTCTGGGTAAAGGGGCACAGCTAGAGATTCTGTGTCAGCCTTTCCCAGGACTGTCTGTGAAGTTGTATGAATACTTATCTCAAAGTGTGTGTGGTGTGTCAGCTACCTTTGCAGGGACACAAAGCACTGGTTGGACAGAGAGGGTACTGGAGGTTAGCTTGCTAGCTAGGCTGAGATCTGAACCCTATAGCTGTGCCAGTGGGGAGTCTTATTGGGGACCTGGAAAGCAAGGGAGCAACCAGCCCCAGATTGACTGTGATCTCTGTGTGAACTTAAGGGAAATTGTACTTTACTGTATTTGTTATCCATTCCTCTTCTATACGACGACCTCCCTGGTGTTAGTGGTGAGGATTGAGGCTCCTTGATTGCTGGGCCAGGGTACAGTTGTCACATATCTGCTGGCAGTGGTGGGATCCACTTCACATACTAATTGGCTTGTAGTGGTGTGGGTAGAGGGAATCCTGTATCTTATGTACAGTGATCTCTGAAGGTGTTTTGTACTCTAAATCAGCCAAGCAGTGTATACTCAGAGTTCAGATCACAATTGTTTTATTTCTCTTGTTAGTTTAGTTAGTCAGGGTGAGCAGGCAGCATGTCAGCACAGTAGTATTGAAAGCTGACAAGGAGTAAGCTGATGAAGATGTGCCAGGCTAGGGGACTGGTGCATGGAAACCTGACTAAGGCAGGCCTAATTGCAGTCTTGGTTACAGCTGCATCAGAAAACAACATCCAGGAGGACAATCAGACAGGTAGTGGAGATACAATATCCTCAGAGAATGGACAGCTCAACCTTTCTGTGAAGGACAATCAGACTGGCAGTGGAGATACAATATCCTCAGAGAATGGACAGCTCAACCTTTCTGCAGTGGACTTAAAAATCCAGCTGAAGCTAAAGAGACTTTAGTTGGAGGCCAGGCGTTTGGAGATAGAAGCCAAAGAAAAGGAGCATCAGAGGAAGCATGAGAGTGAAATGCTGACTCTTCGCCAGAGTCATGGAGGTAATGTGGAAGGGATTAACTGGACCCCAGAAGCACAACAGGTCAGTAAATTTCTTCAGCATTTTAAAGTGGGGGATAATTTTGATAGTTTCATTCACATGTTTGAAAGGGTATGCAAACAGTATAGTGTTTTCCAAAGGCTATGGGTATGGTTCCTGACCCCCTTACTCCATGGGAAAGCTGTAACTTGTATATCACAAATGCCTGACTCTGTCTGTTTTGATTATACTGCTGTAAAGAAAAGTCTGTTAGAATGTTTTAAGGTAACACCTGAAATGTATAGGAAACAGTTTTGTCAGCATAGATGCAAGGCAAATGGAAATGTATGTGAATATGTTGCTGAACTGACAACTTATTTTCATAGCTGGGTGAGTGGATGTCAGGTCACCACTTTTGAAGGGCTGGCAGACCTTTTGGTGAGGGAAAAAGCCCTTAACACTTTGCCTGAGGACATGAGGATCTGGTTAGCTGATAGACAATGTGCTACTTCTAATAAGTTGGGGAAGAAGGGAGATCTATACCTGGCCAGCAGGGCAGCCCTGTACAGGAAGGGGACTCCCAGTACTGCTCATGGGTCTAAAGGAACCCATGGTGGGCAGCAAAGACTGCCGCAACAGAATCTGCTAGTAGCAGGAGAAGCCACTAGTCCATGTACACATCCAGGAGCAAGGCTTAAATGTTTTGAATGCAACCAGTGGGGCCATGTGGCATACAGGTGTCCACAGAGGCAAGGTGGGGAACCAAAGGTGAGGGAGCCAGTAAGTGGGAAAGATAAAATGCCAATAGTAGGTTGTCCTGAGACAACAGGGGTACGGAACTACCATCCTGCAGATGTCCTGAGAGGGAAGGATTTGGATGAGGTAGTACTATGTATAAACAACAGAAATAGCCAGAAACTGTATGCTGTGTAATTAATTATTTATTAATACATAAAACATAAGAAATAGCAGACCGGTTTCGGCTAAGGAGTTAACCTAGCCTTCATCAATGTAACAAATACAGAACATCTTGTGGTCATATAAATAGTATATCCTTAATTAGTGCTGAAATGTTATTGGTGAGCTTATAAATATTTATTTAAACCTGGTCTGAAAAGCCCTCATAATTTAACAATCCACTTCTTTTCCATAGCATTCATTTTTGTGTGCCATCCAGTTTTGTGATTCCTATCACCTATTATCCTTTCTATAATTGTAAAGTGAAAGGACACTGTGGTGTGTTGTAGAGCATGTTTGGACAAAGCATTACTCATTCTTTTATGTCTGACATCACAAAGATGTTCAGAAATGCGTAACCTAGGGGGTCTGGATGTCTTCCCAATATAAAATGTGTGGCAACTGCAGGTAGCCAGGTATATAACCCAGTCTGTACTGCAGTTTGCAAAAAAACGTGATGTCAAATACCATGCTACAATTATTACTAGAAAAATGTTTTGTTTTCAAAACTCGGATACAGTTACTGCAATGGCCACAAGGCATGCAGCCAATTATCTTCCCCAGAAACGGTAGTCTGAATGGTGTAATGGTACGGCAGGGGCACAAATTGTACCATGTTAACATGATTAAACCTTACCATGATAGGGAGTCCCTTGTGCTGAGCATTTGCAGTGGATTGCAGAAGGAGTCTGAGGGAGATCTGGGGACTGATCTCCTCAGTGAAGCTCGGGCTGACACCTCGGTGGAAGGGGTAGCAATATCCCAGCAGCTATCTCCTACCCAAGTTCAAGAAATCCGGGCAGTGTTGCAGGAATGTGGGGATGTGTTCACTGCAAAACCAGGGTGCACCCACCTGATGCAGCACCAGGTGGATACAGGGCCACAAAGGTCTATTAGGCAGGCCCCTCATAGGGTGCTTGAGAAAGTCAGACTCTGAGGGAGGAGGTACAGGAGATGTTGGAACTAGGGGCGATTCAAGAGTCCAACAGTCCCAGGGCCTCACCAGTGGTGTTGGTGCCAAAGAAGGATGGCAGCACCAGGTTCTGTGTGGATTACAGGAAATTAAATATTCACACAGAGTCAGATGCTTACCCCATGCCTAGAACAGATGAGGCCCTAGAGCAGCTGGGTGGGGCTACATATCTTACAACCATTGATCTTACCAAGGGTTGCTGGCAGGTGCTCTTGACTCCCAGTGATAGAGAGAAGTCAGCCTTTGTGACTCATTTTGGCTTGTATGAGTTCACAAAGATGCTCTTTGGGATGAAGAATGCCACAGTGACTTTCCAGAGGCTGGTGGATAATATCCTAGCAGGAGCAGGAGGGTTTGCCCTTGCTTACCTAGATGATATTGCCATCTACAGCCATTCCTGGCCAGAGCACCTTCAGCATGTCACGGAGGTGCTGGGCAGACTAGAGAGGGCAGGGTTGACCATTAAGCTGAGCAAATGTCAGGTAGGTATGGCAGAGGTCTCCTACCTAGGACATGGAGTGGAGAGTGGCAAGATAAGGCCAGAACCTGCCAAAGTGGAAGCTATTCAGGTATGGTCTGCACCTGTTGCCAAAAAGCAGGTGAGGGCATTATTAGGGACAGCAGGGTACTACAGAAAGTTCATCCTCAGTTATAGTGCCATAGCTGATCCCTTCAGAGACCTAACAAGGAAGAGCAGGCCAGATAAGGTGGTGGGAACCCAACATGTGAGCAGGCATTTCAGAAGCTTAAAGAAGCTTTGAGAGGACCCCCTGTGTTAGCCAGTCTAAATTACAGCAAAGAGTTTGTTGTGCAAGTGGATGCTTCGAACCATGGGGTGGGGACTGTACGTAGCCAGATTTCTTCAGGGGGGGAAGAGCACCCAGTGGTTTATCTCATTCATAGACTCCAACCCAGGGAGGATTGCTATGCAGCTGTAGAAAAGGAATGTCTAGCTATAGTGTGGGCATTGCAGAAACTTCAGCCTTATTTTTATATGGAAGAAAATTCACTGTAATGACAGATCACAACCTTCTAATATGGTTAAACAGAACCAGTCAGAAAAATGCCAAGTTGCTAAGATGGAGCCTGGGGTTGCAAGCATATATGTCAGTTCAGCACAGCAGTGGGAGTAGCAATGCCAATGCAGATGGGCTCTCAAGACAGGGAATGGGGTGAGGTACCCTCAGATAGATCTAACCCTCTCAAGTGGCATTTCTCAAGGGTCACTTGAAAAACTAGCTTGAGTTCTCCAGGGGGGAAGAGATGTGAAGATTGGGGAAAGATGGGCAAAGGCTGCCAGCCTAGTCAAATCAGATTTGATACATAGTTCTATCATTTGTATATATAAATGTAAAATGCAGGCTTGTGTTCTTAAATGAAAGAAAACACTGTAAAATGTGAACTTCAAGATTGTTGCAACATTGCTATCTGCTGTAAGGAAAACCAAGCCAAGAATTTCAAACGTTCTTTGAAGTTACACATCTAAAAAAGTGGTGCCGAAGAGGCTGGCTGAACACATTCTTTCTGTTGTCTTAACTTAAGGAATATTTGTTAGAGTATACATGTGAAATGTCTTTTATTGTTGTAGTTTCCTGAGCAGGTGTTAGATTGCAAAAGAATGCAGTTTGTGGCCTGAGAACTCCAGACTAAGTGTCAAAATGATGTAATGTGAATACTGGGAAAACCTAAGTGTCAAAATGATGTAATTTGGGAGGGCCTTAGCAGAGCTGTTTGTTAGTGTTTTTAAAAACTATTGTTGAGAGAGAGACTAGAAGCATTTTGCCTTGAACCATCAACCCCAGCACTGCTTATGCTCTATATGTCTGTAAGTATGATTATAGCACTGTGTTTTCTCTTAAGAATAGCTAAAGATTAGAAATTTAGATTGTGTTTGTATTGTTTTAAGTTTCCGTGTGATCTTTGAACTCTTAGATATCTCTGTGGTGTAGTAGTATTGTCTTGTGTTTTAATTATTTATTATTAAATATTTTAAAAACCTTTACCTGTGGCTGGTTTGTGTAGAGAAAAAGTAGGCTCTAGAGTGCATTGCATATTTATAGAGTTCATTGTAATAGGCCACTCTAAAAAAGCCTTAGACTGAATAGTCACATTACCAATTGGATAATAACATTGCACAGTAATAATTGTACACCACTTTAAGGGCCTTTGGGTAGCTGACAAATATTAGCTGGTGATGGCAGGAATTACCACCATATAGTCTGGGTAAAGGGGCATAGCTAAAGAATTTGTTTCAGCCTTTCCCAGGACTGTCTGTGAAGTTGCATAAATACTTATCTCAAAGTGTGTGTGGTGTGTCAGCTACCTGGGCAGGGACACAAAGCACTGGTTGGACAGAGAGGGTACGGGAGCTTAGCTTGCCCGCTAGGCTGAGATCTGGACCCTATAGCTGGGCCAGTGGGGAGTCTTATTGGGGACCTGGAGAGAAAGGGAGCAACTGGCCCCAGACTGACTGTGATCTCTGTGTGCACTTAAAGGAAATTGTACTTTACTGTGAGTATTTGTTATCCTTTCCTCTTATATGAGACACCCTCCCTGGTGTTAGTGGTAAAGATTGAGGCTCCTTGATTGCTGGGCCAGGGCATGGCCATCACAGTAACAATATCCATATGCAGGTGGGCTGGCTCCCTGCAATCCAGATGCCCTTTATGGGAATAAGAGAAAGGAAATAAGGCTGTTAAGTATCACAAAGCAAATGAAACAAGAAAAAGAGAACAATCCCCTTCCCATGTGCTGATTAAAAGTGTTCTTATACAAAAATGTAGAGAACAGTTGAATCTCCCCCAAACACCAGCCTCTATTTCTCTATGACTCTGTTGTCTAATTCAAACATATTGCTATCTGTATATAGCTCAGACATCTAAGATATATGCACATGAAAACATAGCAATGACACTTGCAATTTGCATACCTAGAAGGTCTGTTTGTTGACACTCAGTGTCTGTCACCCACATCAGCACCATTTGCCAAGGATTGTGCTAGAACCCTCTACTGACACCTATCTGGATCTCTGACAGTAGAAAGGAACTCCTCTGTTTCATTTAGTGGTAGTTTGGTAGCAGGACCACCTCCTGTAATCACCTGTTCTTGGGCAATTACATCTGCCCCATGGTGGGCAGATGTTATCATATCACTTGCCAGGTGTTGCTACTGGAAGTATGTTCTTTCCAATAGCACTGATGTTGTCTAGCACCTGTTGCCATATCCTGCCTCAGGCAGATTGGTCACCCCTATCTCTCCCTAAAAGAAAAGATTCATGGTGATGTAAGGCCTAGATAATGACATAATTTTCTGCATCACAGTATTGTGGCTTGCGGGGTACAGATTTCTTCTTTGGTGCCATATCCCTGTATGTGTTGAAAAAGGAAACATACACATTAAGTATATAATACACAGCCAGGATGAATGCAAACTCAATTATTGTGTGGTTGCCTGCATCCAGTATGCACAGAACAATTTAAAAGTTAATACTCCTTATTACTACAGATAACTTAGGACAACCCCTCCTCCTGAAAAAAAAAATCAAAATTAAATATCAACAACAATCTATAACAATTCTGTAATCCATATAAAACAAGTTTAACTGCATAATGCATTGCAGCATTAACAATAAAAATTCACAATGTAGCATTAAAAATGTAAGACAAGTCTTATAAGTACAGTCTCCACTGCTGTGGAAGACAACCAAATAGAAATCCACAAACATTAACACATTTCTCTTTCTAGTAGCACAGGTAAGAACGCAAGACCTACAACTTTATAATACACTCATTTACAATAACTGTGCAAACAACAATTTAATACAACCTAAAATATAAAAGCCATGTAGCATTCTGTAGCATACGTTTTGTAATGCAGACATGGCTATACAAAAATAAAGGGATAATGAAAAAAAACAAGATAAAAATGCTTTTGAAAGGCCAGCGCAATTTAATTTTTAATGCTACTCTAAAAGAATTATGTAAGAAATAGTAACATACCTTGACAATAAAACAGTGTTGAAAGTAGATAGTTCTTTTAAAGTTGTATTTATTTAGCAGTATTGAGCTATCTGGATCCAAACAGTCTTCCCATTATGATTCAAGGGCATTAGCTACATGATTTCCTTTATATAGTGCAGAGTCATTCCTCTGAGCACTGTGAGTATGCAAATAAGGTGGTAAATCATTACTGTTCTGAATACCACAAGCTGCATTAAGTGAGGGGGAATTTAAACATTGTGTAAGGAGCTACATAATTACTTGCACACATCCTAACACTGCAAGGGCAATCATTGAGAAGTGTTATCTGCTAATGGCTTGCAGGTGTCTATGATTACTCTGACTGCAGGAACAATGAGAGTTTCACTGTCTCACAAATTGATATACAATTACTGAGGGTATGTCAGGGAAAAGAGACTTACTAAAAAATCTGAAAGTACATTGACTGATTTAGGAGAGCAACATTGCTAACATTGAAATGCTGGTTTTAATGACCACAGTTATTGCCCCTTAGTAACACATTGTGTTCATATGCAAGGCAGTACTTTAAACATTGATACAGATAATATATGTAGTAAAACAGAGATAGAATTGCTATGAAGAAAGCACAAGGGAATTAGAAGCCATACAAAAAGAGAGGAATACACATGCAGTGTTTGCAGTCTTTGTTAAATATTGTGTGATTACATGCGAATCCTTACTGTTGGCAATATCTCAATCATCCAAACATTTAGTATCAGACCTGAATCAATGTCACTTTATCAGTACAATTAACAACTTTTGTCCTTGTAAATGTATGTCTTTGTATGTGGCAGTTATATGAAATATTCTTCCTATTGCAAGATAACAAAGTTAATTAAACACCGGAAGAGTACATTTAAAGTACTCATTTCCAATTTATTTTCTTTTGTGTTTTGTGCACCTTTTGGCATTGTGCTCATTTTACTGGCAGCCATCAGTAACAGTGGACAGCAATTCACTGCCCAAAGTATTAATTGACACATTTTATTTGAACTGCCATCAATAATGCAAGTACGACTGCCATTATTGTACTTTCTCAGCAGTCTGAAGAGTACTGAGTTAAGAAATTGTATCTGTAACACTCCTATGTTTGTGGCATCATTTGTAAATCTATTGAGCTTAGAGAAACATTAAAGGTAATGCAGTGTGTATGAAACCTCTTCAAAGATCATTTTACTGAAGGAGGTCACACTAAAATTTGACACACATGGTGTATGGATGTGTTGATGTGGGAAACTCAAGTAAGGTCAATATTGACTAAAAGTGGCAGACAGATACATCATTTGAAATTATGGCAATGTTAATTGTGAGTGTTGTGTGAACAATGGAAACATTTCTTATTTTCTCTGTGCACTTCTCCATTCCCATATTATTAGGCTGATGTCATGTAACATACATGATAGTACTGATGTGGCAATGAGATGTGAGAGGGCTGAATACATCAATGTAATGCAGTAGAAGATCATTGCTAGATATACACTGATTAATTGTATGCCTTCAAGTTGTTATTCCATAAAAGTTGTTTGAATGCTTCCGATTAATATTGCCTTCTGCATTTCCATGCTGCTTGGCAGTATGAAATACACTTTCACAGCTTATGGAAAAAATGAAAAATTTAGTTTAGGCTACCTGATATAGATAAATCAGCACAGTGGCTATGCACAACAATCATCACTCTGGATAGTACAGCTGTCAGGTTACATTCTATGTGGCACAAGCTGCAACTGCAGTAAGCTTAGCAAAAAAGGAGTGCTGTTGCATGGTTTGAATCCACCTAAATGATAATTTTACTGAGGGTGGTCTGAATATATATTTAATCATATTGATGATACTGTTGTGTTATTATTTTAAAATCAAATGTTGTCAGTATTGCTAACAACATGTGAGCTGTTGTGTGTCCACTTTAACACTATTTTTCATTCATTAAAAGTCCAATACTGTGTTCTACATAGTAAATTTCTGATGTTGCATTCAGATGTGAGAAAAATAAATTGTCATTTGAATGCATTTATTGCTGTTGTTATTGCTAAATATACCCATTTGTGGCATTTCAGTTAGTGTAAGTTTTTTCTATCATATATTTTCTACTAATGCTTTTCAATTTGCTCGCCACTCAGCAGCATGTAAAAATGTCTCACTGCCTAAAAAAAAAGTAGAAATATTTAGTTTAGGATGCCTTATGTAGCATAAACATGCCTGGAAATAGTGCACTTTCATCAGCATTCTGGACAGTCCTGAGCAGAGAAATTCCACCTGTCACATAACTATCTCTGTGACACAAGGGGGTGACTGATGTGAAATGAAAAAAAAGAAAAAAAAAAAGTCGCATGAAACATTGTCTGAGTCTGGTTTAGAGATCACATTGCAATTATTCACAACATGTCATTTTTATTTCAATTAATTTACATTTGCTCGCCACTTGGCAGTATGTAAACACAGTTCCCTACCTAAGGAAAAAAAATAAAACAAAATGTTTAGGCTGCATTGTGCAGTGCAAACATGCCTGGCAATAGTGCGCTTTCCTCATTACTCTGGACAGTAATGAGTTGAGAAATTCCAGCTGCCACATACCTGCTTCTGTGGCACAAGGTGTAAGTGCAGTTAGTTTAGATAAAGGACACAGCATAAAGGATGCAACACCAGCTGAAGGATACGTTTATAAAGGATATAAGAATTCCATTTCTCACAATTTTATTAGGACTATAACACTAAAGAAAAAAATGATAATCCCCGGGATTCAATAAAGTTTATTTTCCGTGCCAGAATAGTTCAGCAGCTTCTGCACAGAATATGGCCGCCGAGTGATTCAGTAAACAAGGCTGGAGGCATGCACGAGCCTGCCAGCACTATTCTGGCATGGTCAGCACTGAATAATGCTAATTACCTCATTTGCTGGTGAAAACCATGCAAATGAGGTGAAGTAGCGATTCAGTAAACAGGCAGGCATTGGTGCCAGAACAGTGTCCATTGCATAAATGTATTCGGTTACTGACCGTGTACATTTCTGCAAAAAATCTAAACGGGGGCATGACAGCTCAAAGTAAAGCATGTATTATGATCATTAGGCATGTCAATGACCAAAAACATGGCCATTGGCATGGAAAAAAGTTGCAAAATTATAAAACTCAAAATTGTTTTTGGAGGATTTTGGCTGTTTAAGCATAGTGCAGCAGAGCACAAATAAGATCATGCAGAAAATAAAAAATAAAAATATGAAAAGACAATTTTAAGTGAAATCTGCATTTTGCCATTATAGTGTATAGCATGCAGAATCAAAACAATAACAGGTAACACTGGTTGCTAAGCAGATAGGCTCCAGTGTAGTGGTGTAACAAGGTACTAAGGCAGTGGGGTATGCAAATGAATAAATTTTACTGAATATCAAAATGGGAGACCATTGTCTGGATGCACCTAACTGTGTAGGAGCTATAAGGTAGTGGTGTAAGCAGGAGAAACAGCTGACATGAAAAGGGCATGTGTCATGCTTGGTGTAAGCATTGGAGCACCATGGATTCAATTTGAGCTTAGCTAAGTACAGCTAAGCAAGGAGATGTGTCTAAGGCTGTTTTTACTTATTCCATGAAATGGGGAGGCTGTTGATGTCCAGTGGAGGGTTATTTCTGCTTAAAAGTGCTTACTTTAGCTAAATGGGTTTGCACAGCATGCATCGGCTCTTAAAAAAAAAAAAAAAAACGGAAATAGCAGAACTGTTTACATTTGGGCAGTGGGTTTGCGTGGCATGCCACAGGGCTTAAAAGGGGTGGAAATGGAAAGGGGAAAAAACAGGAAATAGCAGAATAAAAGCAATCAAGTACAAGTAATATAGCCAGCAGGTGGAATGTATCATAGTCAGCCAATCATACAGGCAGCATCTGCAGCACAACAGTATAAAATATGCAGACACGTTTCAGTCTGTTTTTTCCCACAAACTCTGCACCATTGGTGTACACACATGGGAGAATTTTAACTGACAAAATGTTAGGGGCTGCTGTCATTTTGATACATCAGTATGTGCTAGAAACTGAGGGTGGTGAGGAGGATAATGCTGACAACTGTCCCAGAATGAGGAGGTGGGAAGAGTGTTCAGACCCAGGGTAACCTACCATAGGCTACATGATCTAGAGATAATAGAGCACTACAGGATGGACAGGGACATACTTTGGCAACTCATTGAGCTCTACCAGCCTCACCTCAGACCCAGAACCAACAGAGGGGAACCCATCCCAATGATGCCAAGGTATGTGTAGCCTTAAGAATGCTAGCTACAGGTACTTTCCAAAGACTTACTAGGGATATCATGGGAGTCTCACAGGCATCTGCATCCAACGTACTCCACCAGTTCCTGTATGCCATGCTGCCACATGTGGGTGAGCACATTTACTTCCCCAGCACCCGTGAGGAGAGGACCAACAATATGCACCTGTTCCATCATGTAGCAGACTACTCAAAGGTACTGGGTGCCATAAGCTGCACACACAGCCACATTAAAGCACCACCCTGTTCACCGGTGAACAGGGTAGGGCCTACATAAACCGCAAGAGCTTTCACTCCATCAACTGCCAGGTTGTGTGCAATGCCCGGGGCATTATCATTAATGTGTGTGTTGGCAGTCCTGAAAGCTATCACGACTCCCACATCTGCCATTCTTCACAGCTCTGCCAGGGATTTGCCAGGGGGGGTCCTGTATGGCCATCTGGTGGGGGATGCTTGTTATGCACTGGAGCCGTGGATGATGAAACCCATGACAAATGCGCACACACCCACTCAAGAACACCATAATGGGGCACACACACAAACCAGGATCATTATAGAACATGTGTTTTGGATGCTCAAGTCATGGTTCCACTGCCTTGACATATCTGGTGGAGCCCTGCAGTACTATCTAGCCACATGTGCACACATGTTCCTACTATGTGCCATGCTACACAATATGATCCTGTGGAAACAGCTGCGGCAGAAGCAGCACGGGGAAGGGCCACACAGCCCCACACCATTGCCAAGGTCTCCAGAGGCACAGAAGGACTTGGATGAGGAACCCCCTGAGCCAGCTCCTGTAGGCAGATGAAGGCATGCCCAGTATACCCTGGCCTTGACAAAGAGGCAATGCATAGCACACACACTGACACTGTAGGGGCCCAGGGACTAATACCTCTCTCCAACTCACACACACAGTAAAATGGATGATACACACATCACACTACCTGTACCTTACCATGTATAGGCAGTGTACTACGTGCATCTGACATAGGCAGCCCTCAAGCACTGTCCTCACAAATCCTGCAGGCACATGGTAAGTCAGTCTTCTTAACAATAAATTAATGGTGTAGTATGTTCTGGTAGCATATCTATGGTATTGCTGCATGCATGCAAGAGAATGGGGTGGCCTACTGGGAAAGCAGCAGATAACTGACAGCTGTATGGAACACCAGGAAATATTTGCCTAGTACTGGCTCCCCCACACTATGCAGTAATACCCAAGGTGACAAATCCCACTGCAGTATATGTGGGGGCCAACTGACTGGGGGGTCATAGATCACAGGCATGGATGTCAGTGTGGGGGTCTCATACTCACCCCTCAGCCTCACCCAGCAAGTCAGCCATAGAAAACCATAAAGAACTGTCTGGCAAAGGCCCACAAATGGTGAAAATGATGAAATACCCCCCCAGAGGCTTACACAGTGATAGCACAGCAGGTCTTGCAGTTGCAGTAAGGCTCTGAAGGGTAAGAAGTCTGAAACTCAAATGTATGTCATTACAATCTGACCTGTGGTCTTTAGTGATATGCCTCTAGTCTCCAAGACAAGGCACAATACTATGCTAAAGGGAACCATAATGTAAAGCAAATATCAGCATATTCTGTGCAAATGTGTGCAGTTGACAGGCGTACCCCCCCCACACTCATATTCCCATAGAAATGCAGTATCATGTATGTTTGCAGGGAAATAGCAGCAGAGCACACATTGCCAGGGCTGTCACAGTCAACATGATAACTTGATGCATGTCCACAATATGCAGGGGTCTATGAGCTATGTATATGTATGGTTAATACTATCAGGATGTGGCCGACACTTACTCCCGGCTGTTGTGTCCTAGTGGCCTAGGTACAGTACTGTGGTTGACAGGGCCATGCTCCAAGAACTGCAGTGCCAACTGATCTGCATGTCAGCTACACCTATGGTAGGAGTTGTACACACTGTCCAGACATCAATATATGTTAATGCAGGAAAGCTGGACAGGTCATGGACAGGGGGGGCCACACATATGGACAGTACACAGCTTGGAGTAACCTACACAGTGCCTGCCCTACCTTTCAACTGTACAGACATATTGCAGAATGTCTAGAGGTTTGCATCATATTTGTGGTCTGTATATCATGAAATAGTGATTGTCTGGCAATTCATTGGGAAATCAAGTAAGGCTAAGGTCAGAAAATAATGATAGATTGCAGTGTCAGACTTCATACACTATAGAAATATGCATACTAATGCAAAACCTGTTATTGAGTCACAGTTCTAGGTTTGTAAGGCCAATACTTTAAAATTGTCCCTATATTTAGGCATCTGTCCCCCAATTACTTATTGCTTTGTCCAGATGTCTGGCTCTCAGAAGTTAAAAGGTAAATTGCCTAGTTGGACAGCAGGTACTGGAAGATCAGTGAAATGCCAGTTTATAAAAGGCTGCCACCTTTCTCTGTCAGCACTGACAACGTGTCACTGGCCAACAGCCATACCCCTGGAATGACACAGGTTGTCACAGAAGAAGCATAAGTATGCCTTGTATATTTTTATTTATTTATTTATTTTACATTTGTTGACCGGGTTAGTCCGACTGAGCTAGTGGCTCATTTTCAGCGGAAACCCATGGAGAAAAGTTCCAGAGTAAGTTAATATTAGTATAAACAACAACAGTAACATATCATTTATCACCTTAATCTCTTTAACTATCATCAAACCATCAACTCCCCTACTAGAATAAATAAATCCACCCACAAACAAACCATTCTAGACTGGATACTAATCAACAACAATCCCCTCTCCTATAAAACAGGAATACTCCCTGACAATATCAGTGACCACCTCCTTACCTTTATCACTAAACAAAAATTCAACAATCCCAAACCAACTACTTTCCGCACCAAACATAACAAAACAGAATTCAACCTAGCATCCTTTCAAAATGAACTCAAGGAATACAACTGGTCTACTCTAAAATACCTCCCAATAGATGAGGCTGTAACCTATTTCAACAATACCTTCCTACAAATTCTAAACCAACATGCCCCATCCCGCTTAGTTAGAGTCAAATCCAAAGCAGCCCCATGGCTCTCTAAAACAACTAAACAAACTATGCGAGCTAGAAATAAACTATGGTCTAAATGGAGGTCCCCAAAACGCCCAATTGACCATCAAAACTTCAAACAGCTGAGAAATAAAACAAAGAAGCTTACCATTCTGGACAAGAAAAACTACCACCTTCAATACCAACAAAACCAACACCAAAACCCAAAACTATTTTGGTCAGGAATAAACAAACTACTCCATCCTGGCAACACCAAAACGCCTACCCCAGCTAGCCTAGCACAAACCCAACCTAACATAATAGCCGACACTTTCAACAACTTTTTCTCTCAAACAGTCACCTCACTTGCAAGTACCATGACTAGCCCCCAAACCTCCAAACGACCCCACTCAAAACAACACACACATGCTAAAGTTCAATACTGTCTCAACAACCTATATACATAAGCTTCTATCTAAACTCAAACCCTGCACCCCTTCTGCAGACAAGCTTCCAGCTGAATATCTGCAACTAGCTGCATCTGAGATAGCCTACCCAGTCTCCATCTTAATAAACAGAACCATAACTGAATCCAAAATCCCATCCTGTTGGAAAATCTCCCATATTATTCTCCTCCATAAAGGAGGAAACTCCAACGAACTCTCCAATTTTCGGCCTATTGCCCTTCTATCTCCTCTATCCAAAATAATGGAACGTTGCATTCACCATCAACTTCTACATTATCTCTTAAATAACAACTTGCTTGTAGACTCACAACATGGTTTTAGACCCTACCACAGTACTTCAACTGCCCTTCTCTCCTTCACTGACTCTATCAATAAAAACCGCAACAACAACCTGTTCTCCTCTGCACTATTCTTAGACCTCTCAAAAGCGTTCGATATGGTCAACCATAAACTTCTCCTTGATACCCTACAATCCCTCTCACTTGATTCACAAGCATTACAGTGGTTCGACTCATACCTGACTAATAGAAAACAAGCAGTCCTCTGGGACAGCCATCTATCCTCTCAACTCCCAGTTACTATCGGCGTCCCACAAGGATCCATCCTAGGTCCCCTACTTTTCTCTATATTCATAAATAACCTGCCCACTTCCCTCCCGACATCCACTTGTATACAGTATGCAGATGATTCCACTCTCATCTGCTCTGCTTCTTCCCCAGCACAGCTCCACACTGCTACCCAGGTGGTCTTCACTGCAGCAGAAAAATGGTTCCAACATATCTGTCTCCTCCTAAATCCCAAAAAAACCAAACTTCTACTGTTCACCCCTACCTCTAAATCCACCCCTATCACTTTTTCCATTGTATCGTGCAATGGCACTGTCATCCAACCTGACTTTTCCACTAAACTGCTAGGCGTAACCATAGACAATCAGCTAAATTTTGACTATCACATTGACTTAACTATCAAGTCAGTCAATAAAAAGATGGGTGCCCTTTACAGACTTAAGCCCTTCCTTACTGCCACTTCCCGAGTAGCTCTCGCCCAAACCCACCTCATTTCTACATTATTGTATGCCTCTCCTTCCTTTATCAATATATCTAAAGCTAATCTTCAAAAACTGAATACCTACCACAGTATAGCCAGATTTGCCACTGGCTCTCTATTCCAAACTCATCACTGTCTTAACTTAAAAAAACTAAACTGGCTTGAACTTCCAAACCTAATACTACTACAGCAACTAATCATCACTTTTAAAATTCTACATTACCCCTCCAACACACCCACACTAAATAAACTCATCACTCCTTATAAAAATCTCACTTCACTTAGATCAGCCAACAAGCTACTAGTTACTACCTTGAAATCTCATAATAAATCAGGTGATTCCTTATTTGCAAACACTGTCGGTTCTTACTGGAATAAACTCCCCACAGAATTGACCTCCCTAGGCTCATGTCATCTTTTCAAAAAACAGATGAAAACTCACCTAATAACTCACTGGCTATGCCCCTGCTCTAATCCTGACTAACCTCAGCAAATTTATTACTCTCCCCAGTCTGCTCCTGTGTACTTTTGCTCTTCAGTTCTAACTTAAACTGACTTCCACAGTCCCTTTTTTATACCTCCACTCTTCTGTTCTTAGTTCTGTTTGACTCCCCCTCTGACCACTCTGTTTTTTCTGTCTCTTGCGTCTATTAGCTGACCTCCTATAATCCTGCTACCTTTTATATTTCCCACTATCTTTGTTTTTCCCCCTCTCCTTTACCTACTGCCTGTTCCTTAGCCTCACTAAGTCCACAAACCCTATACCTAACAGTAACTGTACTTTATTATTTCCTTTCTCTTTACATCATTTCTGCCTTTTACCTATCTCTAACCTTTTAATATCTTTTACACTACTAACCTGCCTGTTTAACACTATATATTAACCACTTTTATGCTTTCAGCCAATACCTATTTGTTGTTATTACTAGCTACTATGGATATTGCTTTAACTTTAAATTTTTTTTGATACTGGAGCTTTTCTCCTCAGCCCCTGACTGAATTTTGATTGTCATCTAGTCAGATTTGTACATGAAAAAGGATTTGCATTTGTATTTTGCCATATTATACTATATTAGTTTTAGTTTGATTTGTATAGTTAGTACTATTAGTGACTTCATATTTTGTAGTGTATTAGTCTGATAGTGGAGCTTTTCTCCTCGGGCCTCTGCTGAAAATGGACATGTATCCAGCCAGACTAGCCCGGTTAACAAATGTAAAATAAAATAAATAAAATAAATAAAACAACTAAAACAGGGTATATACTCATATAAAAGCATGAATACTTCAATAATACATCATGAGGTGCAACAAGACATCAGTACTCGATTTCAAATTGTAGTGAAGTAGTGATGACCAGACATGAGGCTAGACATATTGGTCTCGTAAAACAGTTCAGGTAGGGACATTAGTACCTAAGGAAGATGTAGATTAATATATATTTTGGGGTACAATAAGTCACATTTGTGAAGGTTAAAGCTTGTTGGTTAGAGAGGGGGAGAGATAAGGATGAAAGGAGTGATATGAATCCTGGAAATGGAGGAGGAAAGGAAGGGAGGAGGGTGGGGAGAGTGATCAGTTAGAGTATGTCTGAGGCAGCAAAAGAGGAAAGGAATTAGTGAGCAGGTATTGCTGAGAATAGGAAGCAGAGAAAAAGGGGTTTTGAATACCAGGATAGGGTTAATCAAGGGGGATGACGACAGTGGCAGTACCATTATTTTTAGGTATTGTTGAATGGCTGATTTGAATTGCTTGTATCTGTTCTGCTTGTCCTAACATTGCATTTGCCTAACAACTATTTGCAAAACAAGAATGAGTCATGTCAAAACAGTAATGGCAGACAGTGGGGAAGCAGATGCCATACCCATAAGAGCAAACAATCAATTACCAAACCGGTCTCACAACTGTCTATGTTTGGCAGAACATTATTAACACCCTGTCCCAATGTATGGACCTTTGTCTGACTGTCATATTTGGGCCTGTCCAGATGTCAGTCTGTGAGAGTATTACAGCTAGGCTCACATGTAGCCTCATAAAAATATATAGCAACACAAACCATCTAACAGCAACAGCAAATGGAGTGGTGCAATGATGGACAACCTGATAAATAGGTACACTCAGCAGTGTGAAGTCCACAACCTTGTCTGTGATGTAACAGCATGTACCCCGTTCACACCAGAATTACAAATACATAACAGCAGCTACTGTGGCCAAAGCCTGTGACCGGACTGCAGAAAGACAAAGAGACACACATAAGGGTAAATGGAACCACTGGACAGACACATGGAAAATGTGCACACCAGAACAAATTGTGCAGTAACATAGGTGCCATGCAATGTATGGAGTCAGTAAAAATCACCTGCAAATACACAGCACACACCCGTGTAAGTGGAGGTCTGCAACAAAACATAAACCCAAACAATGGATACCTCAGTGGCAAAATCACACGAGAACTCCACAAAGCTACACACCACAGACCATGTAGACTCCACACACCAGGGTCTTGTAAACACTAAGGCCTTACCCTAAACCCCAAATACCTACCTTACACAGATAGGCTAACAGCACTGTACCTCTACCTCATTCCATGCAGAATCTGCTGAGGTGAACCCTGTCTGGCATACAAAGCAATCCAGACCCTGCCTTGATGGGACTGTTGCACATCTGGAACTCGAGGCCCACTCCATCAACCTGTAGGCGCAGCATCAACCTGGCCGTGATATCAATATGGCTTGTTGGTGTGACAGATATGTGTATCACACACTCCCCCATCTGTGGAATGCACTCCCTGTCAACAGCAAGCCAAGTGCCTCAATACCCCTAGTGAAGTGCTCCCTGTATAAGTGAATGGGAAACACAAAATACGGTCCTGTGATTCTACCTGTGTCCCTGCTGGACAAAGGCTCCATGTGCTGACGTGTCATAACATGGGCTACACTCTTGTCTATGTGGGATATAAGTGCTTAAGGGCCAATACTCTACTAACGTCATAGCAACCTATCAACCTAATCACAACTGTCTCAGTAATGGTTCACCACATTACTCTGTACTGCTCTGTCACTGACATACCTGGAAGTCACAGTGCTATGTGGAATATACTACACATATATAGGACATTTCTGCACAGTAGAATGCACTCTGTACCCACACCCATATCTCTCAACCTCTGACAGCAAGACCTCCATCTGGTGCAGCTGTCCATTCAATTCCATGTGGATGGCACTGCACACCATACCCCAGTACTTGCAATAGGTGACAGGCTCCTCTCCATGCCTGCACCCGGGGGGGTGGATCCTGTCCCATGAGGTGGTTCCACCCAATGGTGGTGCAGGACCAGCAGGTGAGGAAGTTCTGTGTTGGGTCCCAGACATGCTGAGGCTTAGTGCCATGACCAGATGTGGCGGGACAGGTGGATCTGCGGGGATCTGCCTTCCCAAATGTGCCATGGTGTTGAGGTTATCCAAGATATATTGGTTAGTCATGAACAAAACATTTCAAAATTTGTTATAATAGCATGCGTGGGTGTTCCAATTAACCCAAACCAACAGATTTGAAACAGTGGCATAGCAAACAGAACACATGCATAAATGGAACAACCGTAAGTATTTTAATAGCATGCAAGTTACATTGATGGCAACAGGCCACCAATAACAGTATTTGAACAAGGTATATTAATATGCAACCAAGTAAATATATGAACAATAATAGACCACGTCCTATCAATATGTATGAGAACAACATACCTGTAGTATATGAATAATGATTATTGATGCAAATGAAGGGTGGGTGGAGAGAAAAAAGTCCATTAACAACTGTATAGGCATCCATTTTTCACAACAGTGCTACTCAGTACTCTACAGGTCTGCCCTCACTTTACATCTACCTATGGTCCATAGCTTCTGTAGCACATACATACCTGTTAGACTGTCAACCTGTAATGGTGTGGGGCAGACTGGGAGGACAATGGCTACATTACTGGAGGAGGATTGTACATGTCAGGGTTACATAGCTGACAGAGAAGGGGTACCCTGTACTGATGCTGTGTGAGTCTGCTACTGGCATACTTCCCTGAATTCCTAACTGTGTCCAAGGTTATTGGCAGCAGTGACCACTAGCCATGACACTTAAGGGACCTGTCGAGGAGAGTGTATGGTGTATGTACCTATCCTGCTGTCATTTGCAGGCATATGGTTTTGGACAGTGGAAAAGTTGCACACGGTGTATTAGTATACCCTTCATACAGCTACTAAACACATTTCTGTACCTGCAAGACCTGTGGAGAAAATATCTGTTAACACTTTCTGACTGTTTCTACAAATATTCAGGATTTCTTTAGTGTATATATGCACACATTTCAGTATCACTCCCTGGATTCGAACCATGTCTGGGTGTGCAAAATTAACATCTAAGCTATTTCTCATCACACTGAGCTACCGGGGAACTCCTGCTTCTTGTTTGACTGGTTTCTACCTAATACTCTCTTGGTTAGACATCTGACCTTGTAATCCTGAGATGCATGTATGACAGATAGTTAGTGTATAGTGCATTAATCCTTTGAAATAATACAATCTGGACAGTAAAAGTTAACACATGGCAATGCTGCATGGGACACACTGTGATACATTACACATTACTATTCAGAGTTCAGAGCTTAGTGAAGTATATATTTCATATTTCATTTATATCTTGTTTTACAGCTCCATAATCTACAGTTTTTCTTACCAGCTGGTTCTCAGAACAACCTCAGTTAATGCATGCTGTCAAACCCATATTTGCTGTGGATAACCTGTATACATTCTATTTCTCCAACAACATACCGGAGTAAGCACAACAGTTTTTGGTATTCATCTGTATTACAGTGACATGACACAGTGCTTTAGTACTACATATCTTGTAGGTCAATATTAGTAGGACAAACTTTATTTACTCGGTTAACACAGTAACAGTATACCTACTGGCAGCAATCAATGCACTTCTTCTTAGTTATTTACACTATATACTACAAGATAGATTTGTACTCACCAGCCTTTCAGCACAGCCTTTACAGTCTGTCGGCATGGGCTTTGATGTTGCTAGCCCTCTCTGCTGCATTTGTAGGAGAGAAAAACAAACAATATGCATACCTGTCTATCACATACGCAGGCTAGACTTTGGTACAAACTACTTGATACTGATACTTACACACTACTGGAGCATTCTGTGCCTGTGCATCTTGAAGCCACTGGGCTAAGAGCAGCCCCTTCCTCTGCTTTAGGTTGGCATAAAGGTGCCGTATGTGTGAGATGGTCCCAGGCCTCCATTTTGTATTGTGAGCCCTGGTACTGGCCCTGCAGCAATCTCTTGTCATGGTTTTCTACAAGGTGTCCAGCCATGACCTTGGACTCCTGAATGGCCCAGTGCTGCACCTGAAAGCGTGCTCCTTTATAACACCTGACATAGTACCGGCACAGATCAACTACAACAGGTTCTGGCTGTATTCCCACCTCTGCAGTTTAAATAAGGCCATATTCCTGCCCTTTGCTGTCATTTGACCATTTTGAAAATGCTAAGCTCAGCTAAGCAGTATGCAAATCTGCTAAGCTGAGTTGAACAGTGCTTAAAGGGGTAAATGCTGAGTACTGCTTACAAGTGCGCAGATCTGCTTAGCTGAGCTAACTGCTGCTTAGCATTCACATTTAAGCAATGCTTACACTGGCTAAGCATAGCTGAGCAGTATGTACCATTGCTCAGTTTTCATTTTAGAAAATATCAGGATTGTAGATTCATTCATCATTACTGACATATTATGAAGTGAATATGATTTACTTTACATGACATCCCCCTATGTGCTTTCATTACATTACCTTGGGGTGTGACTATACTGTATGGGACACTTGTGTATACATGGGTGATTTCACATGTTATATGCACTCACACTTCCATTTTGGACTTGCTATACTGCCCTGGGTAACAAATATCAATTACTACATAATTTAACACAAAAATAATTGTAACAATGTTTTTCCATGTAAACCTAAAGTGCTTGTCTTAGTACTTGAAACATGAACTCCTGCATATAAAGCTGGGACTCTAACCATTACACTATCTCATCATTGAGATTTTGGCTATACATTTTTATTTAGCTGCTATAAGATGTTTAAGCAATGCTGAGCAGAGGAACCTAATGCACACACCCACTCAGCTACAGTTAAACATACTTTAGAATGTAAAAGCAAAATACATTAATAAACCCACTTTATTTACAAGTATTTGTACTCCTTGTCAGTCACAGTAAGGGAAATTGTAAGGGGACACATAGGGACAGGTTTTAAATATTGCTCTTACAAACTTAGAAAATTATTAGAATAATACATTTTGCATTTGCATGACTTTTCAGATGGGTGTGGAGTCTTAAACTCAAATGTTTGTCATTATTTAATGATTTACATCCTCTGTTATTTGCCAGGTATGGACAGCTGTTTGGGGGAACACACCAAAATATGATGCAGCATACCTCTCACCTGTCCAGATTTCTGCATAATGTCCAGATTTCTAACTCATATTTATGGTTCATTTCTCATATGAATGTCATTTTCTAGCAAATCATTGGCAGATCACTCAGGGTTTAAGTCAGGGGATAATGACAGACATTTGGGTTTCAGACTTCATATCCTTCAGAAAATCTGTGCAAATGCAAAACCTGTTATTATATCAGCTTTCCAAGTTTGTATGAGCAATATTTAAAAAGTGTCCCTATTTGTGGGCCTTTGTCCCCCCATTATTTATGGCTTTGTACAGATTTCTTGCTCTAGGAGGTTGAGAGGTATGAGAGGCAGGCATCTGGGCTTTCTGCAAAAACCTGTACAGTTGAGGATTATGGCCATACAGCTCTTTTGAAATGCAGTGGGTGTGTGACAGTACCTGTCACTCACCCCCTGCATTGCTTCCTATTGGGGTAGCTGCTTTCAGTGTCTGCGGACACTGAAAAACATTTGAAAAGTGCCATATTGCACTTTCTGAGTGCAAGGGGTGTGTTAGTTGTGCGTGCACTACTTAGACATGCCCCATCAGACTCAATAGTGTTCATGTCTGTTTAGCCCTAGCAGTAGTGCTCCTTTATGAATATGCAAGGTGCTCTGCTGTTAAAGCTAAGGGGAAATGAACATGGTTCACTCCATGCAGGAATAGCACTATTCCTGCATGGAGTTTATTGAATCCCAGCGAATGTTAAACATTTTTCTTGCAAGCACTTCATCAGTAATGCCTGCACAGGTAAAGTTTTCTATTTAGCATATTCCATTAACCTCAAACTAATGTTTGTCTTATTTCCTAAACTTGACAATGATGATATTTAAAATGAAATTTACTTGCATATGTATGATGAGCACAAGACTTTTGTTATAATCTTCATGCCTTATCATATATCCAAACTATGCGTTTAGGACAGTTATGTATTATTAAGCATGCATGTAATGCAGCCCAACTTTTATTGCTCAACACATTCACCTGTATCCATCTGAAATATATTTACAAACAGAAATACTGACTTTTACATACAAATGCATTCTCAGGACTAATTAAAATCACACACATACAGGTCTTTCTGAAGTGCATCTTCATTTGTTCCCAAATGAACGTAATTCTAATTTCCATGCTTGAAAGGTAGTTTTCTTGTGACAATGTTAATTAATAAACTAAGTTTCAATTTCTGCATGTTTTATCCTATGGGTTATATTCCCAGCTGATACACAAAATTTTAACAATGTGTAAGTCACAATTAATTCCCATTCTCCTTTTAGCTGCAAGGATTAAAATCCAAGCCATTAGGCATGTCATTGTTGAACACTGGGACCTATGTCAATAGGCTGAACATCACACATGGTGAAGCTCAATGCAGCATTTTACACCCTTACTGCTATGTGATGTAAGTAGTGCCAATGTGTCTGCCAAGGAGTCCCTCTGCTTTCAATTATGCAAATGCAAGAACCAGTTAACCATGAGATCTTAAAATGGGTACCAATTCAGACAAAGTTTGTTAGCTTGGCTTTGCACACATGGCTGGTTAGGATGATGCTAAATTTAGATCACAAAGGTGGAGTGTTAAGGAGTCCAGGATATTTATGGCACCACTCATGAAGAACTGTAGCCATATGCTGCTGCTGGGGTATTATACTGCTTCTCAGTATGAGGCTGAGGCTTGGAATTGCTTAGCCAAAGCTGTCTTTAGTGCAATATGCATTCCATGCATTGGGGAACAATGTTGTCACTACTATAGTGACCTTAAGAAGCACAAGCAGGACCTCTTAAGCCCATGGGAGTCTAAAATTAGACTATAAACACCTGTTAGTTGCGTAATTATACTGACCTAAAACATGTCTGTGATATGGAATTATTGATCTAGTCAGTCATTGCAGTTACTCATTATGCTTTCATATATATTTATTTTCTTTTTCTGCTGTATAACTGTCAAGGAAATAATGGCAAACTGTTAGGTACAAAAGGAGAGATTAACTTGCCTCAGTGGGACACAGAGTAAGTAAGACTTAGGTCCAACTTAAAGCCCAACATTTCATTTCATTCTCTCAGTCACTAATATCTTGATCAGGCATACCGCAACCTTGATCTCAAGCATGCATCACTTTCTCAATAACTCTTTCTGCTTGTATTAGGCAAGGAGAACATCAGATTAAATGTGTATGGGTTCATTACTCAGAAGAAGCAATTAGTTTTATTACTGGGTAAGTATTTATAAAATATTAACAGTGATAATACGTTAGGAACAATTCAGTTATGGTAATTGTAATTATTACATTTGAATACATACATCCTGTCCATCATAGGGAAATGAGAGATGCTCTTTGGTATATCATAGCAATGAGATTTATTTATTTGATTACACATTAATACCATTCCACCATATGTAGATGTGGAAAAGTTGTACAACAGTAAATTGTCATAATTGTTTATGTATTGCCAAAGAAATTTTATTGAAAAATACAGTAATGTGGCATGCCATGTATCTAATTTTCTCTTTTTTTTTGTCTCCCACACCCTATCTCTCTTTTTCATGGGAGGTATAATTTCTTAACATTCTGCTGTTTGCATACCTTACTGCTGAAAAATAAATGAAGAACAGCACAGAGAGGCAGCCTGTCCACTGCGGGACTTTGGATTTGCAGTCTGATAGTGTTGTCTCCTGAAATTCTGCCATACTTGTTCCAACAGTGTAAGGTAGCTCAGCTCAGCTGCTGGTGCAGTGGTGCCCTGTAAGAGCAGTAATTTTGGAGGTGACAATTTTCTCATCAGGTAGGAGCTTACAGGGCTAATGGAGGTTATCATGGACTGTGGAAGTGTTGAAAAGGTCCTGCTTCAGATTACAAAGTTGATACCACATCCAGCAGTGACCCAGGAAGTTGCTTCATGAGCCAGTGATGATACTTCTGAGGGTTAAAACTAGAGTCTGTCTCCAATTCCCTTATCTATCCTAAATCTTGCTGTCCCCCAATATTTTATCTACATCACCATCCCTGTTGTCTTGTATTTCCTAAGCACTTTCCCCGACATTCCTCCCTCTCTCCCCCAAAAAAAGGGCACTTGTCCCACAAAAAATTGCACTCTATACATAACTCTTCCCTTTGCCTATGTGTCATCTTGACATACTTGATTTGGTGCAATTAGCCATACAACAATATTCTGTTGTTGTCACAATTGCTGGTGTGGTGACTTTCAAATGTCATGATGTTGTGTGAACAATTGAACATTTATGTTGTGAAGAAGTGGATAGCTATTGTGATCTTCCACAACCCTCCTTCAAATTCCTGCATTCTTTCCCCTCTGTCCTACTCTCTGCTTGCCCAAACCATTTTCACCACTGTCCTATTCATCCCTTTTTCAAACATTTAATCTGATCAAAAATAGATTCACACACAACACACATGGCCAGAAATGGGTCATGGAATAGCCTTCCCTTTATGTACTCAGCATTTGTGCACAGGTTGGCATAGAGCAGGAATGCTGAGTCACAGTGAATGCTGTTTAACTTCTTATTGCAAACTTTGACAATTTCAATTTAATCTGCAGTTGTCCAATTACTTTCATTGCAAATTTGCTTAAATCCACTATGCTGTAAGAATACAGAGTAAGTGCATACTAAATAAAGTACTGTGAAACACTGTTATTAGGCTGCTGGAACCAATGAGGTAGGAGTTCATATGTGGCTTGCTGAAACAATTGCCATGTTTGTAGACTGATGTGTCTGCATAATGTCATATGTTCGATTACAGCTATAGGTCAATGTATTAATTCATGATAGTTCATATTATTTTCAGGGGGCTGCTGTGGTGGTGCAGCAGTTAGCATCCCCACTTCACAGCAGGAGGTTCTTCTGTTTGATTCTCAGCTGGGGTGCCTTCTTTGTGGAGACTGCAGGTCCTACCTGTGGTCTTGCACATTTCCTTCAGGTACTCTGCTTTCCTCCTACATTCCAAAGACATGCAGTAGGTATTCTAAATTGGCCATAGATGCAAGTGTGTGTGAGTGGTACAGATGAATTACTGTGGCAGGGCTAGCTACACAGCAGTGTAAACCTTGCCTCGAGATGATTGTCACTGTTGAAGTGATACCCGACCACAAGGGCAAAATGGAGAAAGGGGTTGAGGATGGATGGATGGATTTTATGTTATTTTCATATATATGTAACTGCAAATGTCTGTATTTCTCTTCATATACAACATTTCATTAACATACCATTTTAATAGTTCAATAATATAGCCTTTGCAAAAACATTGCAGAAACAACAGGAAAAGTTATTAAGCCAACGTTATCCTGCTTATGTCTTTATGTTTGTAATACTTTCATATCCCTTATTTCTCCCCATAGCAAGCACTGTTTGACAGATTAAGGATGCTTTAATAGGAAAGAATAACATGCCATACAGATGTTCCTCCATGTCCCCCAAAACATATTGTTGCTATTTATTTCCGTCTGCAAGGATACTATTATAAAGTCAACAAATAAATCCACAAAAAATGAGTGTAGAGGAGGCAGACCACTTCTTAAAACCACCAAGCACATTTTTTATTTAATAAACAATAAAATATATAAGCACTTTCATCTCAATATTCCAAAATTACAGAGACTTCATCAGATACAAATTTTAAAACAGCCCAGTTTGTTTTAAACCCTGTAAGGATGACATCATATCCTGAAACAAACTTAAAATGTTTAAAGCAACAGTATGTCCTAAAACAAATCAGATAGCAGCAGTATTCGAGTTCAAAAGTATATTATATATCATGGATATTTTAAAAAAATTTAAACACTAAAATAAAACCATTCCATTTAATGTAATATAATTAAATATAGCATTCTATTACCCCAGTAAATATGCTAATAAAATATAAACAAATAAAATTGTAAAACAGTAAAAGTAATGAAAAGTAAATGAACAGCTTCCACTAGGAATTGAACCCAGGACCCTCTACGTATGAAGCAGATATAATAACCACTACACTATTACCATCACATAACCTATTACTACAAGTTCAATGTCTTATAAGAGCTTTTAATTTTAAAAGGCTACTAACAGACAGGTTGTCATTCAGTCCTGGCCAGTACATGGAATTCAGTCTCAACTGCCATGCGAGTCCCAATTTTTCTAATAGGTAGGGCCATGCCCCCCCACGAATTCTAGGTACCACACATTCCAATATAATGAACTTAAATTCATTTTGTGGAAACCCTGTAATATGTCTCGCTAAGGCATTCCCTTCCCAGCCATCCCATATATTTGTCTAAGATGTTCACTAATTCTGGTTTTAAATTTTCTTTCAGTCTTGCCCATGTAGAAACATGGGCAGGAAATACAAATAGCACAATAAACGACCCTCTCTGTAGAACTTGTAAATTTGCCTTTAACTCAGATGTTTGTTCCATTAATCTCCACACCTTTACCTGTTTCAATAATGTTATTATAAAATTTAAACCTACCACATCTGTGCATAAGCCCTTTATACTGCTCACCTTTCTGTGTCTCGAATATATTTTTTAAGCAATGTCCTTTCTTGTATACACAAATGGGAGCCTCTCCTAAAATATCCCTCATAACTTTGACATTCCTAATAAACTCCCAGTTTTTAGTCAAAATATTCTTTATGTAGTTTGCTTCCCTATTAAATGTTAAAAAACTATTCTTGTAGGACTTCGGTATAGCTGATACACATATTGTGGTTTCACTGTTATTACTATTATTAATAGTGTCAAATCCTGTGGTTGTTAAACAGACATTTTCTAATGTTTGTACTACATTAGTGTTTTTCATGTTTAAAATAGGGGCAAAATGCCCAGACCTTCTCTTACTGTTCACTTCATTAGCAATTTGGTCTATTGACGAACTTGGATTACCTCTCTTGAGAAACATTTGTTTCAGTAAATTACACTCCTCAATATATGTCTCCCATACAGTTGTCATATGGGCAGCACAGACAAACTGCCCCTTTACAACTGCCCGTTTTTGTTTAAATGGGTGACAACTACTAAAATATAAAAAACTATTGGAGTATGTATTTTTATGGAAAATCTTTGCTAGAAATCTGTTCCCAACATCATCCTTCGTTAAAAGGACGTCCAAGTATGTATACTCGTATCATTTATTGAATACGTGAATTTTAAAAAACTAGTTGTGGTGTTAATATATTCCAGGAAAGCATTCACTGTATCTCTAGGTCCTTTCCACAATACAAACATATCATCCAAATAACGCATGTTAATACATCTGCTTCATATTTAGAAGGTCTCGGGTTCAATTCCTAGTGGAAGCTGTTCATTTACTTTTCATTACATTTGCTGTTTTACAATTATATTTGTTTATCTTTTATTAGCATATTTACTGGGGTAATAGAATACTATATTTAATTATATTATATTAAATGGATTGGTTTTATTATATTGTTTAAAATTTTTTAAAATATCTATGCTATATAATATACTTTTGAACTCGAATACTGCTGCTATCTGATTTTGTTTTAGGACATACTGTTGCTTTAAACTTTTTAAGTCTGTTTCAGGATATGATGTCATCCTTACAGGGTTTAAAACAAACTGGGCTGTTTTAAAATTTGTACCTGATGAAGTCTCTGTAATTTTGGAGTATTGAAACAAAAGAGCTTCTATATTTTATTGTTTATTAAATAAAAAATGTGCTTGGTGGTTTTAAGAAGTGGTCTGCCTCCTCTACACTCATTTTTGTGGATATATTATAAATTACATGTTATTCATATATTATTACTATTGATTTGTATTTGATTAAATTTATATGTTTTAAGTCATAGTTCAAATCTCAATATTTTTGTATAGTTGAATATGGTTTTAGTAATATTATTATATATTTTTATGATGAACCATGATTCATGTATACAATTTGAGTTTTAATACTCATTGATTGTCGAAACAGCTATATGAATATGCTAGATTTTTCATATATTAGAAGGAACTGCTTCCATGTATTTGGAACTTATTTTTAACATTGTATCTTTAAGACTTAATTGATATCATGTGTTCTGTTAATACTATATAAGGAATTAAGTGTTTTTGTGAGTTGTCTGATGAAGGGGCACATTCCAGAAAGCGCTTACCTTTGATTTATAATAAACTTCCTAGCCGTGGTACAGTTGGTGTTTGTTTGTTGCTTCAACACAAGAAAGGTAGTCTCCTAGGGGGATGCTCAGCAAAAAGAGCTGAACTAGAAGCAGTTAAACAAACCTTGTTATTGCCTAGACCTGTAAACATTTATACAGACAGTGAATATGTAGTCCGAGTCTTAACATCATCTTTTCCCATTTGGGCAAGCAGAAGTTTGATTACAGCTGATGGTAAACCAATCAGTCATCAGGAAGTGTTAACAGAAATTTGGAGTTTGATAAACGATGACAATCTTTCTTCAGTGAGTGTAAATAAGGTCAAAGCTCACACCAAAAATGAGGTGCACAGTCAGGCTAATAAAATAGTAGACCAGCTAGCAAAAGAAGGGGCCCTTGACTCCAAACAAACTATTCCAGTACAAAATGTTCCTCAATACTGGGCATGGGAAGCAAATGACATTGAAGAAAAACAAATAAGGGAAATGGTACAAAATATTTTGAATAAGTGCCAAATACAAATGGCGTTATACTTTTACATTGTACAGCTTATGTTTGTGCAGATCAGTGTACAGAGAATGAACATAGAGTGGAAAGTGAGGTAGGTAAAATCATCCAAAGCCAATGTGATGGGATCATTATAACACCTACTGTATGTGGATTAACAGTTATAGGAACTGACAAAATTAAGCTGAGATGGGGTCCTGAAGTTGAACAAGTTGCTCATATGACCTTAAATGCAAAAACAAACAAAGATAATCAACAGTTAGGAAGCTTAGTAACAATTTTGAGATGACATCCAAAAAATTTCAAAAAAGATAAAATAGAAGAATTTGAAATAGTACAAAGAATTGAATGGAAATGGGTTAAATTTTCAGAACTTTGGTCAGTGCCAGGAGAATTCAAAAAAGGTCCTTTACACAGAGTATAAACAATTGAACCTGAAAAAGGAAAAATGTTATTAACTTATTATTATAATTTCCTAGGTTATCCAGGAAGGGAAAGACTATTACAAACTGTTAGTTCTGTATATAAATGGGAAGGAATGACAACAGACATCCAAAATCATATAGATAGATGTGTCACATGTGCCATGCACAATGTAGGCAAATAAAATTGGAGAAAACAATATAGACTGCCACAAGCACTGGGACCCTGGGAAAGGGTACAAATGGATTTTGTAGGAATTCTTCCAACAGCACCAGGAGGCTTTTGTTTCTTACTTACTTTGATAGATGAATATCCTGGATGGGTGGAAGCTCATCCAACAAAAAAGGAAGATGCCAACTCTTTAGTTAGAAAAATAAGTGAAAGGATCATTCCAACATGGGGAGTACCCCAAGAAATACATAGTGATCAAGCGACTCACTTTACTGGAAAAGTGAGAAAACAAATGTGCAAAACTTGGGGAATCAAGCAAAGGTTTCATACTCATTACCATCCCCAGAGTTCTTGAAAAGTTGAAAGAGCTAACAAAACTCTGAATGAAGGATTAAAAAATAATTTCTGAGTATGGGAACCATTGGGTAAAACATTTACCCAACATTTTGATTAAGATACAAAATTCTCCTCAAGGATGTGGGTTAACTCTACATATATTAATGCAGGAGAAATTCCTTATGGGATACCATTAGAAGAAACAAAATTGCGGGACCAGCTCCAAGACCAAATCAGTTGGGCAAATGAGAGAGTCTGAGAAGCTGGACAAGCCCATAATCCATAACTTTGTAAGCAAAATGAGATTGGGGAATCAAGGGAGGTACAATTTGAACAAGGAAATATTGTAATGCTCTGCCAGTTTGGAAACACAACCAAATGGGATTCAAAATGTATAGGACCCTACATTGTTACCAAAGTGGGGTTAGTGGCTGTACAAGTCCAGCCATATAAATATCAGCCACCAAAAAATGGTTGGATTCATAAAGATCATGTTAAAAGATTAAAATGGATGGCAGAAAACTGAATAAGTTATAAATGTAATAACTGATATAAAGGGACATAATATCAGATAAATCTAATAAGAACATGATTGTTTTCTCTTACAGGTAATTTCAAGAAGGAATATCAAATCATGAAAATTCTGATATTAATCATGATCCTGATGAGTTTTTACTCCTCAATACAAGGAAAGGTGGACTTCAATACCTTTACCAAATCACTGCAAATGTACTCAGAAATTTTGAATGCTAAACAATGCTGGACCTGTGCTGAAATACCACAAGATGCAAACAATGGAATTCCATTACAACCTATTCCATTTACCCTTCTGGAAATGTTAAACCTCACAAAACAAGACTGGGTTCCAATAAATAACTCTATCCCAAAGACATATCCTTTTTTGAGGCTTGTCCATACAAATGTGAATGCTGATGTTTGTTTATGAGGAGAAGGAACAAATAATCACCCATTTATTGGGAAAATTTCTTGTAGTATTATTTATAGGTTCATAGGTTCATAGGTAGGTACAAGGCTATCTGCCCAAAGGCATTTATAAGCCAAGCCAGAATGTGTTGGCTTTCGCTGCCCCCTTAGATTAGTTCCCCGTGCCTCTGTCCAGCAGAGCCACTGAAGTGATCCCCGGGGTAAACTTTCTGTTTCCCACCCACTCATCAAGGTTTCTCTTGAAGAGGGTTAGCGAGGAGCTCTGCTTAATGTAGATTGGAATCTTGTTCCAGAGCATGGGAAGTCTCTGGGACAGGAATCTATCCCTCCAGCACATCCTATTTATTGTTCAGCTGAGGTTTAGATCCCTAGAGCATGTGACTCAAGGGGATAAGGTTTTCTTTAGGTGGAGCATGTCCATCAATTCTGGGTTGGATATGGCCTTGTATGTCAGGCAGAGATCACCTCTGAGTAGGCGGTATGCAACCAAGTACAGCTGAAGTTTCTTCAGTCTAGCTGCATAGGGCATCTGTTTGAGGCCAATGATCCTCTTGGTAAGGTACTTCTGTGGTCTTTCCAGCTGTTGCAGGTGTCTTGTAAGGTACATCCCAAATGGGGCATTGTACTCTATGATGGGTCTGATGAGTGATGAGTAGAGAGGCACAATGACCTCTTTTGGTCTGGATGCAAACCCATTTGTGATTAGGTGGACCACATAGATGGATTTTCTAGCCCCTTTGGCAATGTGATCATCAAAGGAGAGATTACTATCTACTTGGGTCCCCGGATCCCTTATTACATTTTCCATATTTAGGGGACTACCAGCTATGTGGTAGTTTGTGGGTACTTTGTTTTTTTCCAAAGGGGATGACTGTGCAGTTTTTGGCATTTAGCTTAAGGCCATGATTTTGACACCAGGTATCCGTCTCAGTGAGACCTTTTTGATGGATGTCTGTGTCAGCCGGTGAGTGAATTATAGCCCTAGTTTGCAGTCGTCTGTGAACTTGGTTAGCCATAGTTCTCCTGTGCTTGCCTGTACCTCTGAGAAGTATATGCCAAAAGGAGGGGTCCTAGAACTGAGCCCTGGGGAATGCCACTTGTAACCGGTTTAGAGTCGGACCTAGCTCCTGCAACTCTCACCATGTGGGTTCTGTCCATGATCCAGTTGGCAACCCATCTTGTGATGTAGGGGTTTATGCTCAGGCTGGCAAGCTTGTCTACAATACTAGAATGGGGAATGGTGTCAAAGACCTTTGCAAGGTCTAGGTAGGCTGTGTGTACCACCTTTCTCTCATCTATAGCCTTGGTAACTGCTCAAAGAAGTCCACCAGGTTTAGGAGGCATGATCTGCCCTTAACAAAGCTGAACTGGGTAGGGTCCAGAGTTTGGAGGTTCCCAATATCTCTGTTAATGAGTTCCATGATGATGAACTCCATAGCCTTGTAGATCAAGCTAGTCAGGCTTATAGGGTGATAGTTCCCAGGTTCTGTTGTGGCTCCACCTTTGTGGAGTGGAATAACCATTGCTGTGTGCCACTCTATGGGTACATAGCCTGTGGAGAGGCTGAGTTTGAACAGTGTGTTTAGGTGAGGGGTTAGTTCATCTTTGAGCTCATGGAGGGCACAGCCTGGGACACCATGTGGTCCCATTGATGCTGTATTTTTGGCTTTGGAGAGGTCTGTTTTAACCTGAGTGTCTGTGATTTCAGGGGATCTACATTCTTCTGATATGGTTATGAGCCCTTTGGGGGGTGAGAGGGGGGTGAAGTTTGCACTGAACCTTTCTGCCAGGATGTTGGCAATATCGGTTGGGTCAGTGTATTTTGTGCCATTCTGCACGA
This sequence comes from Protopterus annectens, assembly GCF_019279795.1. Classification (NCBI taxonomy): domain Eukaryota; kingdom Metazoa; phylum Chordata; order Ceratodontiformes; family Protopteridae; genus Protopterus; species Protopterus annectens. The sequence continues at coordinate 824,653,731 of NC_056730.1, forward strand.
ACTCTGAGCAGATCTGAGCATTGCCACTTAGATTCTTGACATAGGTAAAGAATGCCTTGTGGTTATCTTTGGAGTCATTGGCAATTTTTCTTCCAAAGCTCACCTTGGATGATTTTATGAGGGATCATAGTTTCTTGCTGATACTGATCAGGGATGTTTTACCTTCTTGGGATTTTACTATTTTCTGTACTAGTTTCCTCTTTCTATTGTATAGCTTGTTTATGACAGGGGTCCACCAGACTGGTTTCCTTTTCTTGGAGGAGTGAGTCTTGGATTTGCTTGGGATAACACGATACATGCATTCTTGTAGGTGCCCATAGAATGCATTAGTAAAGGATTTTGCAGCTTGGACAGGGTTATCATTTAGCATGGGAGCTTTGAAACTTTCCATTTTAGTCTTAGGTAATGTGAAGTTTGCTTTTGAAATGTTTTTCACAGTGGTTTCCTTGTCCAGGGCTGGGGGCGGAATGTGGAAATCCAAAGTGATTTGTTTATGGTCAGATCTAACCAGCAAGTGGATGACCTCCGGTGTGGAACACCGGTCTCACATGTTGGTGATGACCAGGTCCAGTATGTTGTAACCTTTGGTGGGAGTGTTGACCAGTTGATCAAGGGCATTTGAGTTTATAAATTCTAGAAAATGTTTGGCAAAAGAGTTAGTACTTGAGTAGTTCTCCCAGTTAATGTTTGGGTAATTGAAATCACCCAATATTAGGATGTTTGGTAGGACACACACGGAATGGGGGTCCTGGGACATGGTGGGTGATCTGTAGCAAGCTACAATTGCAGTTTTCCCCATTGTTAGTTGCACGTGTAGGATCTCTGAAGCATCTTGCTGTGCCACTTACCTTAAGGTGTGGATATCCTTGATGAATATGGATAAGCCCCCGCCTTTTGTATTTCGGTCCAGGTTCTGTGGCCAAAATGTATGGCATGAGCTGTAGCCTGGTAATGCTGGGGTACTCTCTGGAGCCTTAAACCATGTTTCTGTTACTGCACATATATCGATTTTCTCCATTCTGAGGAGTGCCTCAAATGCATGCATTTTGAGGTTTAGACTTCTGACATGGGGTAGCATTACTCTCAGTTTTTTGTTACTTGTGCTATTTATGGTGCTGGGTTTGTCTTTTGAGCCTTGCCTAAAAAAGGCACTATGGGGGTGGCTAGAGCCTTGGCCAGTATTAGAAAGCCTAAGGGTGACAGGTGCAACCATCTCTAGTGAAGCAGTGTGGCTTGTCGAGCATGTCATCCCAGGCAGACAGACACTGGATCCCCTTTTGAATGACACCAGAAACTTAGCCAGGTTTTGAAATTGATCATTTTTTCTTTATGCCGTGGTATCATTCTTGGTGATGGCAGGATGCTACTCAGGGTCAGGGTCATACCGGCCTGGGCTACATGATCAGAGAGCTCTTCCATGTCTCTTTTCATGTAGTCCAGGGAGGTACGGCTCAGGTCATTCACACCAACATGGAACATGACAAAGTCATATTTGTACTTGTTCTGGAGTGACCTGAGTGCTTATGTTATGTGGCTGATCCTGGCACCCAACAGGCAGCTAACAGTAACCTTTTCCTTGTTCAGCCTAGTCAGTGGGACATCAGTGTGTTTGACTATAGAGTCACCTATTACTAGTATGTTGGCTATGTTATTTTGCCTGAAGGGCTGTGATTGCATATGTGTTTCATGGTTTTTGTTAGGGGGTGGAGGTTGCTTGGATGTCTGCTTTGGAGTCCTCTGTTGCTTTTGCAGATTTTTATTTAGAGCCTCCAAGTATTTTCTAACTGCACACTCCTGCTACTAGGGTGCAAGGAAACCTTCTCCAAAAAAAAAGATGGCCTGGATCAATGTTCAAGTTATACAAACAAAGCTAGATTCAACAGGCCTGAATTTGCTCTAAACTACAGCAACAAGGTACACCAATTTCAGAAAGAAACAGTTCAAATAAGCATGCACAATAAGCCTGTGACCAGAAATTCCCAGCTCAGAAGGGCAAAATGCAGCCTTTCCTCCCACAAGAGAGCAGGCCACAAACTTTCTTAATGTAGAATAACTGGCCTGAAGCCCAAGTGCTTAAACCGGAGCTAATACACTTTAAGAATAGCAGACACTGAGCCTTCAATCAGCAATTCCCAGCTTAGAAGCATGTAAGCTACCTGTCCTGCCACAACAGTGCAGACCACAAACCTTCTTAATGTAAAACAACTGGTATGAAGCCCAAGTGCTTAAACCAAAAGACTTAGAATGACAGTTACAATTTAATCAAGCTACTGCCAAGCAGTAATAAATGCAGCAGAATAAATAAAATTGATTACTTTTAAGAAGAAGCAAAAGCAAAATAATGTAGGAGGAAACACAAATACAGTAAAAGCAGATGAATAACGTGCACATTTTTTAAATACCTGTGAACAATGTTTTGAACATTTTAATAATGAAACATACTGGATATTTAAAAAGCTAGAACTAAACATTGGGTTACATGGATGGTTACAATTCAAGCAGGCATATATTACATATGTGGTAAAAGAGTCTACAAATGACTTCCTGAGAATTGGAATGGATTGTGTTATTTGGAGCATGTAATTTCATCCATTAGACATACTACAGCATTTCCTGATTCTAATATTAGAAATGTTAGCTTAAAAAGACATATTAACATAGAAAATATGGATGTATGAGATGATGTCCTTGCAGGAGTAGCACTTTTTCCATTCTATGGAGCAGGAGTAGCTATTTGGGAAATTAGAAAATTGTCAGGATTATTGGAATAATTCAGAAATGCTACATTTAAGGCAATAGAAGAAGTTACCTTAGAAATGACTGGCATGAAAACTATGGTCTTACAGAATGGCATGACATTAGATTTTGTTCTTGCTAGTAAAGGAGGTACTTGTGCATTGATAGGAGAGGAATGTTGTACTTATATTCCTGATAATGAACCTGAAATCAGAAGACACCTCAACTAATTGAGGAAGTTGCTCAAAAAGCACAAATAGAAAAAGAAACATGGTTCTCTTGGCTGAGTGGTTCTATCAGTGGCTGGCGAGGAAAAATAATTCAGATTATACTGGTCATAGTTGACATTTTAGGATTAATAAGCCTAATAATTGTCATCAAGTGTGGATTTGAATGTATAAGAAGACAAGTAATACAGGTTTTGACAGTTGCCCAAGTGCATCAGGTCCAAGACATCATACAATTTATGAAGTACTCTAAACCAATAAAGCTTGATAATATTCACTGAATAAAATCAACAAACATGATTCCTCATGTCTGTTCAGGAGGAACTGTTATAGTACGGGGATCTAAAATAATTTTGAGACGCCAGCTTATGAAATCTTCCTTGAGCAGCATGTGAGGTTCTATGTGAATGCCAGTGATGAAAAGCATGAAGACAAAGCTGAATGGAAATACAATGCCTGGCTAAAAGGGCATAAGCCTAGATAACATAGCACTTATGAATAATTCCTCTCTTTATCAAGGCATAATTATTAATATAAATAAATATTTATGTTTAAAATAATTCCTCTAATAATCAGATGTCAGACAACAGATGTAAACCACCTGTAAGACTTCATAGTGTTTTTTGGAATCATCAGCTCAGCTATTTGTTAGGGAAAAATAGAATGGAATGGTCACAGCAGCCTGGAACAAGGGTCACACACTGCCACACTCTGATGTATTGTAACAGCAGTGAATGGCTCTTCTATTAGCAGTTGCATAAACATGTATTAATCAGTAATTTTCAATTTCTATCAAACCATTCTTAAACCATTAGTGTAAAGAATAAAACAAATGTAAAATACGTGATTTGTAAAATGTACATATATGCTATAAACATCAAAGAATCAGAAAATGTATATTATTCTAGTTCATATGTTGTCTACAGAATGAATGACAGGAGGAAATGGTGTGCCTTGTATATACATGCTGCAGATTTTATATGATGTTTTTATTAAGCTTTTGTATTGTATTACTTTGAAAGTTGCAAATTTTCATTAATTCAGAATTATTCAACAGTAGTAATAATGTAAATAGTAACTGCAGCTGTAGAAACAATAAATAGTATTTCTTGTTAGAAAGGCTATATCAATAAGTAAGAACATATGATGATAAAGCTGACGCAAGAAATGTTTGCATCTGTACTTGTTACCAAAAAAGGAAAACCTGTTGTAATAGTATTTTTAAAAAAATGCATGACTAAATTACGACAGATTGCATGACCAGTTTATGACACAATGTATGTTTAAAGAGGCAGGACTGCATCTGTCAAAGCAGTATATAAAGTGCTGTACTCACTTGTAATCTTTGTCAGATACATAAGAAATAAACTGTACTGACACTGGGATGCCTTGCTTTTGTTTATCATTTATCTTTCTTGTTCTTCTAACTGCGTGCATTTTCTAATCATAGGTGCAGTGCTCGTAGATACTTTTACAAGAACAGCTTGGAATAATTTTCCAATAATTTTCAGTGGTAAAACAATTAGATTTGATAATGACTATACTTCTTTAATAATATCTAAAAGAAAGGTATGCATTCCACTGATTAAAAAAGTAAAAAAAAAAAAATTAAACATCAAAGCTCACATATTATTTCCTACAAAAATCGGAATATATCTGCCAGAAGGACAAAAGACATTTAATATATCAGATGAAGTTCTGAACTTTACATGGAAAAGTGGATTTGTAGATTAACAAGAAGAAATGTCCTGTTCATCAATGAGTTTAAAAAGGCATGCAATCAAAAATGGATGGTCACTAAAAAAAGTAGTATCAAAAATTCAAAGAAAAGTAAGAAAGTTCCCATTTATTTTAAGTTTGGACTGTATGTTTTGCCTTTGGTAATGCATTTATTGCAGTGTGAATATTTTACTTCAACATTCAGAAGGACTTCAAATTTGCTAAGTTAAAGCCTTTTTACTTCTTAATTTAGGAAATAATATTTTATATATCGATTTAATAATTAACAAAGTAATATTTGTCTGGAGGATGACATTAATTTGTAGTAAAATTTATGTGCAGACAAGGATTAGTTGCTTTTATTATCTGGTTTACAGCATATTGATGAAAGCCTGGCAGTGGTGTTTATTTAGAGTTTGATGTGTTAAATGCCTGAAGCTTAACATAATGACAGCAGAATCAAAACTTATCATTCATGTGAATCCTTATTTCAAAGTATATATATATATATATATATATATATATATATATATATATATATATATATATATATATATATATATATATATACATACACACGCACACACACACACACACACACACATATATATATATATATATATATATACATATGTGTGTGTGTGTGTGTGTGTGTGTGTGTGTGCAAAATGAGTTGTTCCTTTCCTCTATTTTTTTCCTACTATATTGAGTGCTTTACTTTGAATTGCTATAAATGCTATTAAACAACTTTAAAATGTATGCTATATTTTGAACTTAGTGACTCATTTAATGAAATGTTGGGTTTAAGGGTTTTGGGGTCAATAAATTGGATCAGTAACTGCCCAGTTATGTTAAACGATATGGCTTTCTGTTTTTGCTGTTGATCGTTGGTTTTTTTTCATGTTTTTGAATGTTTGGCTCACTTACAGATGATCACAAGCATGGATGAAGCTTTTGGATAAACTTAAAAAATACTCCCCACCTTAGTCTGTAAATCTCACCTGGTTTTGTGGAATGGAATGAGCTTGCAATCAGTATATATCTGAAAAGAAACATCTATGGCACTGCAAACATCTGGAAGTGTGGAAGAGCTGTAAATGACCTTTGAACCCAGAGAGCTTTCAGGGTGGAATGCTGCAATGGGAGGAAACCTGCTTATGAATAAAAAGCAAGACAACATGCTTTTTTTTTAAACTAAGGACTAGACATAAAATGTATACTACTTCTAAGGATCTGAAGAGCTGTTCTGTACCATTCTTTATTACTTTGTAAGTGATCTTTAAAGTAAGTGTTGCAGAAATAAGTTTCTTAATTTAGTACATTATAATATTTGTATGATGTGAAGGTAAACTACAGATTTTTTATAACTCTCACTACTGTTATGTATTATATGACTTTTAGAAATACTTAAAGACACATTATTAGAATTATTCATAGTGTCATTTAGTAACTAGCTTAGTAGCCGATGCAAATATTTGTAATCATATCTTAAACTAGTGTGATGAATTATAGTAAAATTCCATTTTTTTAAACATGAAACACGCTACTACTGATCTCTATAAATCTATGAAGTGGTAGTTTGCAAGCTGAACATTTGCTTAACTTTGTTATGATTCCTTTCACTGAACTGAGTTGCACTGACCTAAGAGCAGATTATACCATACCTCTCAACTTCTTAGATTAAGAAATCTGGAGAAAGCCTAGAATGATGGAGGAGCAAGGGCTTAAAATAGGAACATATTTTAAATGTTGCACTTATAGACTTATAAAGATGGTATGATAATATGACTTGTCTTGGCATGCATTCTTTTGAAGAATACTGAGTCTGAAACTAATGTATGTCATTGGTTTTGTGAGGATCAGACCAAGAGTATGAGGCAAAGGATAGACATTCTGTGAAGATATGGAAAGTTCTGGACAGTTCAGATCTGGACAGTTGAGATGTATGGAGTGTTTGAGAGAACTGCTCTCCCTTGTTAAAATTTGATTTTTCCCCCTCTGGCTTACTATGTTGACATATATACTACTCATTTACAAACTATCATAATGCAAAGGTCAAATTGTGTGGAGAGTTGGGATAATAAGCATTACATCTGTGCTGATTCAGATACAAAGCCTTTAGATACCGAATGAGCCACAGTTCTGTAGGCTGTGAACTTTTCCCTTAAGGAAATTTTCATTTTTTTCTATCCATGGGAAGAGGAAGGGCAGAGATAAGGAAATAAAAGGAAAGGAGGAAAAAGAATATTCCAGACCGAAGCTTTATTTTAACACACAAAAAAGAGCTAATAGTTAAATGTTAAAAATAAAAAAAATTCAAGTTATACATTGCAATTCCATGTTTTGTTTCAGGGTTGATGGTATAGAACTACCTGATTATTTTAGGACTAAGAAGTCCTGTAGTGTTATCATCTAAATCTGAAGTTGATTGTTTCCCTTACACTTTACATTCTGCTGATATCAATCTTGTGTAGCACACATATCTGTCACCTTCACTAGAGTTTGCATTCCTAAAGAGTATTATATGTTTTAATTGGAAAAGAGGCAGTGTAGGGCATTTGTAGTGTTTCAACAAAACCTTGAATAAAATATGAACTCAGCATTGTAAAATATACAGAAGTTATATGTGATAGCTATTTTAGTAAGTGAGTAATTTGCTATTGGAAAATAGAACTGCAATAGTAATAGTTAAAGGGCAATGCACAACTAATTAGCTTTAAAGAACTATTGCATTTATTGTTTTTTTTTATTCTTACCATATTAGAAACTTAAGAAAAATATCACTATTTTAACTTACTGTGGTAAGTTAGACTTATTCAACATGATCTTAAAATAAATATAAGGTAAATGTAAAGTTTAACCTAAATTTAAATAGATTAATGTAGCTTATTATTAGAGGAAGATTGTTCTGAAGAATACTGAATATTGAAGATATCTCTTCAGAGATAGGGCATAAAAGAATGGCTAGGGAAGTGTTAAAGATGTTAGCAGGAGATTTGAATGACTATATCATCAAACCAGGAATGATACATTCCATGTTAAGGGATGTAAATATTCTTTTCATGTTGTTGAATATTTCTAATATAACAAAAAAAATAATTTAAGTACTGCCAAATATATAAGAACTAATATTTAAATTTGCTAGACTCTTTAAAATTTAAAAATGAAAACATATAAATGTAATCACTAAATATTAATGGTTTGAATAATCCAATGAAGTGAGGAAGTTTATTTAATTACCTTAAAGTAAATAAAGCTGATATAGTTTTTTTTACAAGGAACACATTTAATAGCAACATAAGATTGACATTTAATCAATACTCGGTACTTGTGGAGTCATATCACACTGTTAAAAAGAGAGGCACCATAATACTTTGGAAGAAGTCTTTAGCTGTACCTAAGGTGATTTACGTTTATACTGGCAAAAATGGTATGATGGGGTTAGTTGTGCTTGAAATAGATAAGAAACTGTATACTTTTGTCAACATCTAGTGGATTCCTGGAATGGGTACTAAAGTAGCAAAAAATATTTGAACATTATAGCTCAACATACAAAGGGTGAAATTTTAATGGCTGGTGACTTCAATTTTTTACTATAAGAAAATGATACCACTAAAGAAAAGAATCCTAAAATAACTGCTACTGAATAACAATTAATTAATTTTATGAATATGATGATCCTCAAAAATATTCAAGAGTTAAAATTTAATAATTCCCTAAATTATACTCATTCATATAGATTTTGTACTCAAACAAGTATTGATAAAGTCTTTGCATCTAATGGACTATATTTCAGAGAAGAGGAAATATTACTAACATATTGTCCTTTGTCTGACCCCAATACCATTACCTTAAAGCTTAGTTTAAAATCTAATGAATTAATACATTGGCTGAGAATACCAGCATACATAGATAAAATTAAAGGGTTCAAAGAATGTTTTTGAATGAACTAAAAACTTGTATGGATACTAATAACAATGTTGAAGTCTCTGATGCTATTTTTATGGGAATCCCTAAAGGTCTTTATTTATGGCAGAGTAAAAAGGTAGTATTTAACAAAGAAAAAGGAATGGGATAATGAATTAAAGATGCTTCAAACAAAATTTGATAGCCTGAAGTTAAAGTTAAAACCATCTTCTTTTTCTTCTTTTGGCTTTTCCCGGTTAGGGGTCACCACAGCGGACCACCTGTCCGCTCATGATTGACAGTGGAGTTTTACAGTGTCGAGTTGCCAGCCCGATGCCCAACCTTCCACAGAAAGCACATACACTCATACATAGGGCCAATTTAGAGTGTCCAATCCACCTACAGCATGTCTTTTGATGAAGATAAATCTGCAGAATTTAAAAATATGAGTCAAAAATATGTAAAAATAATAAATCATAAAGTTGCAATAAACTTGAAGAAACTTAAATTGCAAACGCATACTATAACCCTAAACATTTGCATAGAATAGCAATAAGATCAAAAATATTAAGCAATATAAATCATATTAAAGAAATTACATGACACGTGAATAACAAACCTAAAAAAGTAAAAGACCTGATCGACATTTTAGAAGCTTTTACAAAACACTATGAAGAAATCAATTATAAAGGTCTAACTCTAGAGAATAGTAACTTAACTGACATGTTTCTAAAGGAAAACATAAAACAAAAAGTATCAAAAGAACAAAATGATAAGTTAAATCAAATGAAGAGTTTGAAGAATAATAAAGCCCCTGGACTAGATGGTTTAATTGTAGAATTATATAAAATAATCTCAGACAATATCTTAGAAGTGTTAATAAATGCATTTGATGAAATTAGAAATTCATTAAATATTCATCTTTCATGGAAAAATTCATTGGTTCTTCTATTTTAAAACAAGACAACACCCCAAGTTATGTTCTTTGTACTGTCCTATTACATTATTGAATAGACTATAAATGTTTTATGGCTATATTGACTAAAAGATTAAAAATATAATATCTAATTTGATTAAAGAGGATGAAACTGGGTTTATTCAGATGAGAAGGGTGTAATATAATATTATCAGACTTCTATCCTTAATGACTTTGCTAATAAAAATAAAAAGTATTATTGAGTAGACACTGATAAAACTTTCAATTCAATTAATTGGCAATATTTATAAAAAGTACTTAAAGAGTAGAATTTTTCTTCAGGTTTTATAGAAATAATAATGAAAGTATATAATAAAACCTATTATTTTGCTAAAATTTGTTTTTTTTTCTCTTCAGTTCTTTTGAAACATTAAAAGGAACAAAACAAGGATGTCTGTTATCTCTGCTACTATTTGCCTTGGCCATAGAACCCTTTGCCACATTTATTAGAAATAATAATGAAATAAAATGTCTCACTGTTAGTGATCAGTATAATTTTAAAATTCAGTTATTCACAGATGATATTTTATTAAATATAAATAAAATTGAATCTTCATTGGGGAATATTGTTAATTCATTCAAGTGATTTGAAAAAAATTCTGGATTAAAATTTAATCACACCATCTTTAAAAAATTGGGAAAATATGCAACTCAAATATCTAGGAGTTAATATAAAAACTAAATGGAAATAAACAGTATCATTCGATTATAAGAACACAACTAATAATATCTCAAAACTAGTTAAAAGATGGAACAAAATTTTCTTTCCAATGAAAGATAGGCTTATGTTAATAAAAATTATAATATTGCCAAAAATATTATACATTGCACAGTCGTTACTTATGTGGCCCCTAATAAAATTATAAAAAGGTTAATCTCTTTATTATTACAATTTTGTGGCATCCTCAAAAGTCAAGAATATCATATGAATGACATGTAAAGGACTGAAAAGAAAATGTTATTGGATTCCAAAATATTGAATTCTATATTAAGTCAGCTATCCTAAACATTGTCAAGTTATGGCTTAACTCATTATATAGCTCAAACTGGAAATATTTACACAAAGTAATTTTAGCTTCAAACATTACAGCTGAAATTAATTTTTAATGCAATGCCAAATGTTAATATAGCATATTGTGCTTTAAAAGACTACTGCATAAATAATAACATTGACACAATTTATACTTTTTGTATTAAACACATTTTAGACATTTTCAAAACAGTTATAAACAGTAACAATCTACTAACAGATTTTGCTCTTGATGTTCCTAATATCATATACTATTTATTTATTTTACATTTGTTTACCGGGTTAGTTTGACTGGGCAGGGGTTGCCCATTTTCAGTGGAGGCCCGAGAGATAAGCTCCATTCCAATTACACAGTTAACCAAAGTTTAAACATACAACATATTAGTTGAAAGACAGCATATAACAGTTTAACAAACAGGCTACAATTTGACAAAGGTTCCATAGGATTATTAGTCATACAGTGGAGAGATAAGAAGGGAATACACAATTTTGTTAAAAAAAAGTGTAGTAGTCTACATTATTTTAAACATATTTTCACCACATGGGAATACACAACAGCAAGCTAAGTTGAATTTACCTTATGTAATTCCTTAAGAATTGAAATAACTTCTATTACAAGGTGCTATTTGGGTTTTGCAGCTCTAAGAAGATATTGTAACAGATACAAAGGGATTAAAGAGGGTACATAACAAAGAGTTAGACTGGGTTGGAGAATGTACATATCCAGGACTTGGTGAGGTAGGATTTTAGCTGATTTCTGAAAATATGTGTGTCTGTCTGTGTCAAAACTTCAAGTGGAAGAGAGTTCTACATTTTAGCAATGGGTTATATTTGCTTTTGGATACCTCTACCAGACCCTTATTGGTGGATCTTAGCAGATGACTGTTGGTGTAATGGTTGATTAAGTCATACAGGGATGGGATTTTGTCAGGATAGTAGAGAAGTTGATGAACTAGGGTGAGTTGGTTAAGGGTGAGTAGGTTAGGTAATTCCATTCAGTGGAGTCTGTGAAGAGCTAGGCAATGGTGGGATCTATAGGAAGAGTCAGTAGTGAATTTAGCTATCTTATTATAGGAAGTGGATAGCTTATTTAGTTCTGTTTTATTAAAACTGAAATAGCCCCATACACATTAGTTATATTAGCTACACTGCTTAGACTCTAGTATACATAGTTGCATTAGTATACTTTGTTACTTTTAAAAATATACTCTTGCTGCTAAATGTAATTAAGATAATTAATTGGTATGTAACTAGGATTGGTTGATTTGAATTTTATATTGTGTATTTAAGAGTGGTTAGTCTTTGTAAGAAATGTCTGATAAAGCAATGGTTACCATTGCGAAAGTGCTCTCCTTTGTGTATTAAATAATAAGATTTTATTTTGTCATGGTTTTCTCAGTTATTCCAGTTACCTTCCAATAAGGGCAACTTTATTTGGAATAGTTTTATCTCTGTTTTATTTAGGTTAACTAAGATGGAAGAGGCATATAGTAATGTGGACAGTAAGTGGGTTCTTGCTATGATAGTTTTACTATTGGAGGTCAGGTAGTTCTTACATCTGTAGAGTGTGCCTAGTTTTTTTGTGTACCTTAGTTATGTTTTGTGCTACATGTTTGTCAAATTTCATATTTTGGTCGATAATAACACCTAACAGTTTGGTGTGTGCAACTGGTGTAATATGGGTGTTGTCAGAGGCGATGATTTTGAATGGGGGGGTGGGGTCTAAGGCTTTGGAGGGATGAAAGAGCATGAGTTGTTTTTTGGGGGGAGACTGAGTATTAATTGGGTGTCTGCTAACCAGGATTCAACTGCTGAGAAGGATTCTTGGGCTATTTTCTGTAGAAGTTGGGCAGAGGGAGCGGAACAGACAGATAAGGGTAGAGTCATCAGTGTATTGTACTAATCTTGCATGAAGAGTGGCTTTTTGGAAGCTGTTTATGAATATTGTGAAGAGCAAGGGACTGAGTATAGATCCTTGTGGTATCCCTAGGGTGACTGGGAGAAGAGAGGATAGACTACCCTGCCACTTTACTGTCTGCTGTCCGTTGGAGAGATAGCCTGTGAACCATATGAGTGGAGAGTTATTTAGTTTAAGTTTTGAAATAACAGTCAAGAGTTTACTATGGAAGACTGTATCGAATGCTTTTGAGAGTTCTAAAAAGACAGTTGATACCAGATTGCCTAAATTTCATTGATGGTTAACATGATTGGTAAAACTAATAAGGGCAATGGTGGTACTGTGACTGGGATGAAAACTGTGTTGAGGTTTGGCTAGGAGATTGTTAGTGAGAAGGTAATTTATTAACTGAGAGTATATGCACTTCTCAAGAATTTTTGAGAGTGGGGATAATATGGCTATTGGATGGTAATTGGATAACTCAGTTGAGTTTCCTCCTTTGTGAAGGGGTATTATGTGTGAAATTTACCACAGGTTTGAGACTTTTTGTTCAGAGATTGACCTATTTATGAGTATAGAGACTATTGGTTGTCTAGACTGTTTCAATTTAAATACAATAACTACTCTTGGGAAAAGTAACAACATTTTGGTACCAATTTTTAGAAGGAAATAACATAACTTTTGCAGAAAAACTTCTAGCTAGATATAACATAATTAATAACAATTAGTTCGACATTCAGGCCTTAAGAGAATTCATAAATAAAAACTTACAAATGTCATTAGGTATGAGTATTAAACCAGTACTAAAGATTTTAGAATTCATTTTTCAGGTCAATGATATTGAATATAAAAATAAATCAAAACTATGAACAATTTATAGAATTTTATAAACAGTATTTATAGCTTTTGATATGTCTCATTGGGACTACTCTGCAAAAGTAAATAAGGAAACATATTCAGAGGTCAATAAAAGATATATTTGCAATCTATAAGTAACTCCACATCTTCCATTTACTGGAGGATTTTCACGTGGAAGTTTTTGAACTGAAGCTTTCTAACTCCATGTAAAATAACATTTTTCTATAAAAGAGAAAATATAAGATATTGGAAATCTAATAATACCCTGATTGGAGATTGGGACCATATGATCCTGAAGTGTCAAATGATTGTTCCATTCTGGGAAGAATTCAGAAACTTTTCTAAAGCTTTGTGGTTAGACAAATGTAATATAACAGACTGTAATTTTATTCTATGTACCAATTCCAAGTTCTATTCCTAAAACCCAAGTGCCTCTCTTATGGTCCATCCTAGCTATTGCCAGAAAGGTTATAACAATAAATTGGAAGAATAAATGTTTCCTATCTTTTTCAGAGTTTATCTGTCAGGCAACAAGAGTATGTAATAAAGAATTGCAAACTTTATCTAATCGAAATATGAATGTCACTCATAAGAAACTACTTTGGCAAAAACGCAAAGACTTAAAAAAAATTAGTGTCGTTTCATGTTATTTGTTATGGACATTGTACATAGTTTTTGTTTAGGCTACTTCATGTTTTTTTTTTGTTTGTTTGTTTCTATTGGACTTTAAGTTATGTAATTCTATTTCAATTTATTTAAAATGAAATAAACATGTTTGAAAAAAAATGTTATTTGCCCTGTGTTACAATACTTTCTTGTGTGTCAATGATGATGAATTGATGTTATGTTACTGTTCCCTGTAATTCCATGTGAGCATACTCAGTATAACAACATCTGAGGTTTATACAAATTAACAATGGGAAACTTGAAATCATGAAATGTCATGTGATCTGAGTTGTCATTTATAAGTTTTGAATGTTGTGTTTACATGAGTAGGCAACACTTGCTTGTGTATGTTTGTAGGTGATAATCCCTTTTTCTCTGGGTGCCTCTTGCATTTCTTTGCAAAAACATATCCATTTCTTATGCACATGACATTACAGCTGTAAGATCCATTTGTTCTTGTGTATATATGTTAAGGTGGAGAATATGGTTGTGGTGTCATTTTGCAAACATAGATTCCTTGTATATGCATCTCATATTTAATAACTGTAGTCTATACATTCATCCCATAATATATCTTCTGTCCTTGCTGTTACATTGACTCATAATTTTATTAACATGTTCATCAAATTTTAACTACCCTTTGTTATACTGCAGCATCATAACCCCATCACATCCTTTGCTAGCATGTCGATTTTTATTTATGTGCATAACACTGATACTGTCATTGACATTTTAATTATCATTACATCAATATGGCAGGATTTATTCTAGGAATGTTTATTTAACATTTCAGTATATCTGCCTACAGTATGAGTATACTTTATCAATTTCACCTTCCCTATTAATTATTATGCACTACAAAACTTCATTCGTTGTGTATAATTCACCCATTTCACTCCCCCTTCTTTGGAATTCTTTCACCGTACTTGCCCTTAGTATATCAGGGCTACAGCATATGCTCATATCCTAGCTTTTCCTATAAGTAAGCTGTTTTGTTTACATTCTGTGCTCATGCATGCAAGCACCTTTCTACAGCCATGAACACTATTGCATGATGAGCAGCATGCATATTCAATTAGCACTGCTGCTCATTGCACTAACACATTTACATAATGTATAGTTAGCGTAGCACCTACATGATTGCTAACAAATCCCAGGGGATATATTTGATTCTACTAAACTAAAACTAACTCTCCTGCTATGTAACAGTTGGTTACTAGCCAGTATAAAGTAAGAGGCTGCATCCCTCCCTAACCTTCACTGTAGTAATAAAAGAAAATAATGTTTTACCATTTAAAATAATTGACCTTTGTGTTATCAGGTATTATATAATAACAGTTTCATATGTCATAAGATATTGGTAGCACTCTAACATTTCATAAATTAAGTTTCTAAGTAAACTGGATGCCTAGTTTATTTGATATCTGTTCTGTTCTTCTTTCAGCTTTTCCCAGTTAGGGGTCACCACAGCAGAACTCCGGTCCACTAATGATTGGCAGTAGATTTTTATGGTGCCGAGGTGCCAGCTCGATGCCCAACCTTCAACGAAGACACGCCCATTCAAGCATGTCTTTCAAACACCACTCTACCACGGGGAGGACATGCAGATTCCACACAGAAGGCGCTCCAGCCAAGAATCAAACAAAAAAACCTCTTGCTGTGAGGCGACAATGCTACCGCTGCACCACAGCGGCTTATCCTCTCATGAACTAGCATCCTTTAGGCAAGCTGCAATAGATTGAATCAGAATTATTAACTTTTCCTCTTCCAAGGAACAAGCCCATATTTGTGAAGCAATGCCCATGAAGGCAAACGTCTTCTTTAGTGAACAATATTGCCACCCCACCTCCAGTGCTACTTAAATTGTAGATAACCCAGATAAATTCCTTCAGGAGCTGACCAAATAATAACCCTATCCAGAAGTTCAATCATAACACAGAAGTACCAAAATCATTAAAGTACACCAAAAACTGTAATCACACAAAATGAGCTTATGTGGTACCATACTGTAATACATCACTCTCTTTTAAAATCAAGACACTGTGTATATGAGTTCCAGATCGTAAAGGACTGAGCAGCTCCCTTTTATGGGTTATTTACCAGATAAATGGTACATCATTTCTATAGCATACCTTCTACACATCTGAATCACTGCATATGCAACCATCATTGCACTTAGCAGAGGAGTCCTGGAAGCCGCATCTTAAACGTTGACAGAGCTGAGTGATATCTGCCTATATAGCCATTGTGACATGGATACTACTTCCAACTGTTTAAACAAACAGCTGCCATTTTAATTATTGTGGTGATCAGATGAAGAGAACAACCATCAATGTGCAAACACATGGAATTATATTATAGTCTTCCTATACCACTGGATTTATAAGAGGTAAACTTAAGCAAAGCACAGGGACAAGTATGACATTTCTCAGCTTTATAAGGGATGAAACACTTTAGTTCAGTGTATACCAGGCAGGATTTAGTCACCTACTTTCTTGGTTCAAATCAGTGAAATCTGGGAAGGCTATGCATTCTGCAAAGAGATATCCTATTGCAAATAAGGCATCTGCATGATGTATCACAGAAATCACACTACTTACGGGTTAATTTCTTAGGAGAGAGAGACAATTCTGTTCTGCTTGTAGAACAGGGTATTTTGCAACCAAGTAATGTTGTAAGTTCACTTTTCAATCTTTGGAAATTTAGTGAAATGTTGTCACCTTTTACCCTGCTTGCTCAGCATACTGGTTCTGAATGAACTTTTCAAGGTAAGGCAAACAATAGAGCTGAAGCAGGTGATTTATTTTTGTACATTACCCATATCCTTTCCAGTTCACATAAGGCACCTAGACTTTCTGAAAGGTAAATCTTTATGGCACCTTTCAAGAGTATATTATAAATGTGCAGGTGTGTTGATTGCACTTAATTATCATGAAAAGACAGCCTCATTGTAAACCTCTCTATTGTCTAAGAAATGTAATTTGCACTTGGTGTTTAATCTTTTCATTAATGATTAATTTTGGAGATGGCAAAGGTGAATGCAAGACTATGTAAATAGAAGTGTGCATATATTTCATTTTTTTTCTTTCTCTGCATTTGATTTTATAATGTGCTTATGTTTGAGTATCAGTATGCATTTGCATTTTTAAATGGATGTATTAAACTGAGTCAAATGAGTTACATATTCCTTAGACCTGCAGATAAAAGCTTCAAACTACAAAACCAATGAAGAGTTATTAGAACAGCCAGTCAATCTAAACTGCATAAATTTTAGTTGTGGGAGAAAACTGAAGTAAAGGCCCACAGGCTCTAGCTTGGCCTTGAAAATGGGCCCTTTAAAACAGTCTTCTCTCTTTTTAATTTCTCCAAGTCTTTTGGGTTTCTAATACCAAGACTAAAATGGACCCCATTCCTAAGTCAAAGTATGATTAGTATTGTTTCACTCTTTGATGTTAGCCAGAAGTGCTCTTTGCAGTATCCGTAATGTGCCCAGTAATGACTCCTTCTGCATTTCTGTATTGGTAACATATCTAAATATGATTGTAAAGAATTTTTATAAGATTCATTTCTCCTATTACTACTGGAACTGTCTGGGTATCTTTTATCCACATTGCCCTTGTTTCTGCCTGCAAATCCTGGTATTTTATGACTTTAGGTCTCTCTGTATGTAAGACGCTGTAGTCACTGGGTTTAACAATTTCAATGATCGGTACTACTTTTGTCTTATTTTCATGGACTCCTATATCTGGTTTTCTCGCATCTATTCTTTGAACTGTTGGTAATGGATGATCCCATGTGATGTATACTTCATCATTTTCTATGATGCTTTGTGGCTCATGTTTCCAGTGTTTTACAGCTACTTCAATATTTTAACGTTTGCACCATCTCCAATGCAAATATCTTTTTACATTATTATGCCTTTCAGTATACAGTCTTTTTGCCATCCGTATATCACAACCAGCAACACGATGTGTGACTGTTTCCAGTTCTGTTTTACAAAACTTACATTTGTCTGTTTTTCCTGCATGTTCAATGGTCTTTGTAAACCACCATGTACATAGTCCACTATTTTGGGCCGCCAATATTAACCTTTCATCTTTTGGTTCATAGGTTCAGAGGTAGGTACTAGGCTATCTGCCCAAGGTCATTTATAAGTCTAGCCAAAATGTGTTGGCTTTCACCTCCCTTTTAGATTAGTTTCCTGAGCCTCTGTCCAGCAGGGCCACTGAAGTGATCCCAGGGGTAAATTTACGATTTCCCATCCACTCGTCAAGATTTCTCTTGAAGAGAGTCAGTGAGGGGCTTTGCCTAACATTGATTGAGATTCTATTCCAGAGTGAGGGAAGTCTCTTGGACAGGAATCTATCCCTCCAGCATGTCTTATTTATTGTTGTGCTGAGGTTTAAATCATTAGAGTGTGTAGCTCTAAGAGATTTGGTTTTCTTGAGGTGGAGCATGTCCATTAATTTTGGGTTACACATGGCCTTGTACATCAGGCAGAGATCACCTCTGAGCAGGTGGTAAGCAACCGAGTAGAGCTGGAGTTTCTTTAGTCGAGCTGCATAGGGCATCTGTTTGAGGCCCACAATCCTCTTGGTGAGATACTTCTGTGGTCTTTCCAGCTGTTGCAGGTGTCGAGTAAGGTACATCCCAAATGGGCCTGATGAACGATGAGTAGAGGGGTACAATGACCTCTCTGGATCTTGATGTGAACCCTTTCATGATTAGGTGGGCTACATAGAAGGATTTTCTAACTACTTTGGCAATGTGATTATCAAAGGAGAGGTTGCTATCTACTTGGGTCCCCGGATCCCTAATAACATTTTCCGTACTTAGTGGATTACCACCTATGTGGTAGTTCGTGGGCACTTTGTTTTTCCCAAAGGGGATGACTATGCACTTTTTGGCATTTAACTTGAGGCCATGGTTCTGACAGCAGGTATTCGTCTCCATGAGACCCTTCTGGAGGATGTCGGTGTCAGCTGGAGAGTCAATTATGGCCCCCAGTTTGCAATCATCTGTGAACTTGGTCAGCCATAGTCATCCCGTGCTTGCCTGTACCTCAGAGAAGTATATACCAAACAGGAGGGGTCCCAGGACTGAGCCCTGTGGGACGCCACTTGTAACCAGTTTAGAGTCAGACATGGCACCCGCAACTCTGACCATGTGAGTTGCCAGTTGGCAACCCATCTCGTGACATAGAGGTTAATGTTCAAGCTGGTAAGCTTGTCTATTATGCCAGAGTGGGGAATGGTGTCGAAGGCCTTTGCGAGGTCCAGGTAGGCTGTGTGGACTACCTTTCCCTCATCTATGGCCTTGGTAACTGTTTCAAAGAAGTCAACTACGTTAAGGAGGCAGGATCTGCCTTTAACAAAGCTGAACTGGGTAGGGTCCAGTGTCTGGAGGTTCCCAATGTCTCTCTTAATGAGTTCCATGATGATGCGCTCCATAGCTTTGCCGAACAGGCTAGTCAGGCTTATAGGGCAATAGTTCCCAGGATCCATTGCGGCACCACCTTTGTGGAGCAGGATAACTGTTGCTGTATGCCATTCTTTGGGAACATAGCCTGTGGTAAGGCTGAGCTTGAACAGTGAATTTAGGTGAGGGTTTAGTTCATTTTAGAGATGCAGCCTGGGATACCATCCAGTCCCATTGATGCTGTGTTTTTGGCTTTGGAAAGGGCTGTTTTCACTGGTGTGTCTGTAATGTCTGGGCTCTACATTCTTCTTGGATGGACACAGGCCCTTTTGGGAGTGAGGGGGAGGTAAAGTTTGCACTGAACCTGTCATCCAGGATGTTGGCAATGTCAGTTGGTTCAGTGTATTTTTTGCCATTTTGCACTAGCTCAGAGCAGATCTTAGAGTTTCCACCTAGATTCTTGACATATCTAAAGGAGGCTTTGTGATTATCTTTAGAGTCCTTGGCAATTTTTCTTTCGAAGTTAGCCTTAGATGATTTAATGAGGGAGCGTAGTTTCTTCCTAATACAAATCAGGGATGCCTTCCCTTTTTGGGATTTTGCTCTATCATGTAATAGTTTCCTCCTTCTGTTGTATAGCTTATTTATGGCTGGGGTCCACCAGACTGGTTTCCTCTTTTTGGAAGAGTAAGTCTTGATTTTACTTGGGATGGCTTGATCCATGCATTCCTGTAGGTGCTTATAGAATGCATTTGTAAAGGATTCTGCAGTTTGGGCAGCATTATCCCTTAGCAAGGGGGTTTTGAAACTTTCCACCTTGGTCTTGAGAAGTGTGAAGTTTGCTTTTGAAAAGTTTTTCACAGTGATTTCCTTGACTGGGGTTGGGGTCGGGATGTGGATGTCCAGTGTGATTAGTTTATGGTCTGATCTTACCAGCGACGGGTTTATCTCTGGTGTGGAACATTGATCCCTCAAGTTGGTGATGATCAGGTCCAATATGTTGTTACCTCTTGTGGGAGTGCTGACCAGTTGTTCCAAGGTGTTTGTGTTTATAAACTCTAGGAAGCATTGGGCAAAGGAGTTAGTACTTTAGTAGTTTTCCGAGTCAATGTTTGGGTATTTTAAATCACCCAATATCATGGTGTTTGGTAGGACCTTCATATTTTCCAATGTTCTCAGGAATGCTAAGTGGGGGTCCTGAGACAAGGTGGGTGATCTGTAGCAAGCTACAATCTGAAAAGCAGCTTTGCCCACTGTTAGTTGCACATAGATGGTCTCTGAGGCCTCCTGATGTTCCACTAACCTGGAGGTGTGGATATCCTTGATGAAAATGGATACACCCATGCTTTTTGTATTTCGGTCTGGGTTCTGGGGCCGAAAGGTATGGTATGAGTTATAGCCTGGTAGTGCTGGGGTGCTCTCTGGAGCTTTGAACCAGGTTTCTGTTACTGCACAGATATCGATTCTCTCTATACTAAAGAGTGCCTCGAGTGAGTGCATTTTGAGGTTTAGACTTCTGGCATTGAGTAGCATTGCCCTCATTTTTTGGTTTCTTGTGTTGTTTATGGAGGTGGGTTTGTCTTTTGAGCCTTGACTAAAAAAGGCACTATGGGGGTGGCAAGAGCCTTAGCCAGTATTCAGAAGCCTAAGGGTGACAGGTGCAAGCCGTCTCTTGTGAAGCAACGTGGATTTTCTAGCATGTCATCCCAGGCTGACAGACACTGGATCCCCTTTGAATGACACAAATAGCTTAGCCAATTGTTACAAGTGATCATTTTATCTTTATACTGTGGCATCATTCTTGGTAAGGGCAAGATGCTACTCAGGGTCAGGGTCATACCAGCCTGGGCTACATGATCAGAGAGCTCCTCTATGTCTCTTTTCATGTAGTCCAAGGAGGTACATTTCAGATCGTTCACATCAACATGGACAATGACAGAGTCATATTTGTACCTGTTTTGGAGTGACCTGAGTGCTTGTGTTATGTGGCGGATCCTGGCACCCATCAAGCAGCTTACAGTAACCTTCTCCTTGTTCAGTCTAGTGAGTGGGACGTCAGTGTGCCTGACAATAGAGTCACCTATTACTAGTGCATTGGGTGTGTTATTTAGCCTTAAGGGCTGTGATTTTGTAGCACACTGACTTTGTGAAGTATGTGATACGTGGTTGTTGTTTGGGGGTGGAGGTTGCTTGGATGTCTGCTTTGGAGGTCTCTGCTGCTTAGGCAGATTTTTGTTTAGAGCATCCGAGTATGTTTTTGTGTATTAATGTGTGTTGTTTGCTGGTGCAGATATGACTGGTCTATGTGAGACTGGTAGTGTGGTGCAAGTGTTTCCCTTCTCCTCATGACTGGTTGTTTCAGTCTTGGGTTGAGATAGCTTGGCTTCCAGTTTGGCTGTATAGTTGCATCTCTCACATATACTTGTGTTAGTTGTAAGGAGGAGAGGGTTGTCTGTGTACATGAGGCAATTGTAACATTGCCTCAAGATGCCAAGATTCACCAGCTGGACTGGAGACTACACCTGAAACTGCCCTTTGGACATGCCTGAACAGATAAAGTGAACGGTTTTACCGATTGTCCGGTAGGGATGAATAGGGAGCCCTGTTCCTCTGTATAGTATATGGGGGTGTAGTGCTACCGTTTATTAGTGCTTACTAAGAGATCTGAGCAAGTGCTGGACTGTAAAAAGAAAGGTTTGAGTGCTTATGTTGAGAGTTTGACTAGTTCCAAGGGAAAAATTGAAGAGCAGATTTTGTGGAGCCGGGAATAGTTTAACCCTAGCTAACCGGCTCTGCACAGTGCGCAAAACTGCTCAAAACTGCACAAATGCGGGTTTTAAAGCAGGGAGATGAAAGAGATAGAAATTAGCCCAAAATGGCCAATAAACTACTAGTTACTGGGCTGAGACCACTCCTCCAGGTACAGATAGGCTGCTCAAAGCTCCCCACTCTCACTGGTGAACAGAGAAACTTCCTTCTAGCCAAGTAAGGTATGGGCAACACAGGAACTTGTACCACAGCCCTGAATTCAGCAGAGCCTGAAAAGTAGACTAGAGTAGCTTATAAAGTGCGGGAAAACTGTTTTTTTTGTTTGTTTTTTTTTTTTTCAAAAATACTGTAACTTACTCTAAAACACTTTAAATGCTCAGAAAAGGCTAGCACACGAGTGTGTAGGCGACAACAGTTAAACAGATGATTAGAACGCAAAAATGACTAAAAACAACTTTATAAGTGCAATCAGAAAAATAAGTACAATATGCAGCAAAATATAAGCTTTTTAGAGCACAAAAATGCTAGAAGATTTCATTTTAGGCGAAATTAGCAAGCAACAGCAAAAAAATTCAGGGAAATTATACTTAATCAATCCAAAGTATCTCTTTTGCCATTCTGCTGCTGTAGGACTCTGCAGGACACCACGAGGAGCTTGCTGAGCTGTATACAAGCACAAAACCGTGCAAATGCGGGTTTTAAAGCAGGGAGATGAAAGAGATAGAAATTAGCTCAAAATGGCCAATAAACTACTAGTTGCTGGGCTGAGACCACTCCTCCAGGTACAGATAGGCTGCTCAAAGCTCCCCACTCTCACTGGTGAACAGAGAAACTTCCTTCTAGCCAAGTAAGGCATGGGCAACACAGGAACTTGTACCACAGCCCTGAATTCAGCAGAACCTGAAAACTGGACTAGACTAGCTTAGAAAAGGTGGGAAAACAAGAATATTTTTTTTTCTTTTTTTTTCTTTTTTTTCAAAAATACAGTAACTTACTCTAAAACACTTTAAATGCTCAGAAAAGTCTACTGAACTTGAGTGTGTAACCTACAACAGTTAAACAGATGATTAGAACACAAAAATGACTAAAAACGACTTTACAAATGCAGTCAGAAAAATAAGTACAATAGGCAGCAAAATATAAGCTTTTAAATTCACCTCTACTTAACCATTTCTGTGTTTGGTCCTGATCAACATGAGGTTGTTCCAAGAGTTTTCTACACTTGCAACTATATTTATGCATTTTCACATTTCTTGCCATCTCATCTGATCCTTCACCTTGTATTTTTTCTTTTGCTTTTTGGCACATTCAGTTGCTGACTGATTATCTACTTCTGGTTTGATTTCCATTCCAACTTGACGCTGATATGCTTCTGCTAAAATAAGTAGGGAAGTCATCTTAGACTTATTCTCCTCATGTTTCATAACTTTCACTGTGTTTGGGTCTTGTGAGGTCAGCAGATATGTATGCAGACCCATGATTGCAGACCTATGCATGTAATCAATTTCAAGGAGGCCTATACCTCCTTCAGAATGGGGAATATATAATCTTGGTATGCACTGAGTTTATAAATCATTTGATGGGCATGAAACTTCCTTCTTGTCTTCCTGTCGACCCTATCCAACACCTTTTGGGGCCAGTCAATCACTCCAAAATTGTAAGTTAGGACAGGAAGAGTAAATTGGTTTATAGCTTGGACTTTGTTCCTAGATGACAATGCTGTTTTCAGTCTTCTAAAATATTCTGTACTAAGTTTTATTCACATTTGTTCATGTTTTATTGATGATCCTCCATCGATTCCCAGATATTTATACACTCCCTCTTGCTCAAGTTCTTTTATATCACATTCCTGTTCTGTCCTAAACTGATGTTTTCTTGGTGCTGCAGCTTTCCTGCTTTAAACGCTGCTTTTGCACATTTATCAAGACCAAATGACATTCTTATATCATATGAAAAAGTTTTGGTCACTTGCAGTTGTGCTTTCAGTTCCTCATCTGATGAACTACACAGTTTTAAATCATCTCCAAAAAGAAGATGAAAAGTCTTTGCACTTTGTTGTTTCTTAGGATGCAAATTGCAGCCATGACCTAATCTGTTAAGTAGACAATGGGTTAAGGGCAAGACAAAATAGCAGCTATGACAGAGAGTCATCCTGGAATATCCCCCTTTGAATTTTTATCCCTGGAATAATAATTTGTCCTTCATCATGGCTTAACTACAAGGTGGTTTGCCACTGTTTCATAGTCACTGTAATGTAATTGAACAGTGTAGAGTATATCTTATATATTTTTAAGCACTCTTTTGTCCATGAATGTGGAATACTGTCAAATTCCTTCTTATAGTCTGTCCATGCCATACTTAGACTCTTTCCCTTTTTACAGCTCTCCATTATGACTTTATTTCACAACAAATGATCCTTTGTTCCATATGACTTTCTTATATTTCCCTTTTCATCTATTTCCATGATTGCGTTTTCTTCTAAATGACTATAAATTCATCAATTCCAGTGTATAGCTTATAAGTCATCGTAGTTTTTAGGATAGCTTGCAGGTTCACTCTTAAGTAGTATTTTTTTCCCTGTTGTTAACTTCTGGCTAAACGTAATAACATCTTTACATGAAGATTTAGACATGAGTAAGAACTATTTATATGCACACCATGAACAGGCACCAGCCTGGGTGTTAACCAGGGTGAGTTTATCTTTTATTAACTTAGCTGCACAGTAATATATCCTATTTACTTCTATCACATGAAACTCTGTGAACAGTCCTAATTACTGTGTTCATTTGTTTTATTAAACTTCTAACTTTTGAGGTTTTATTGACTTTCTATAATCTGTTTCTTTCATTGAGCTTAATATGTCTGTCCATTTCTATTAAATCAGTCTTCCATTAGAGTACCACCTATGTAAATGATTACTGGCACATTTTCTCGGCACCTTAACTTCAGTGTGCAACCCAAAGGACAGTGGTATACATCTATTACTGAAGACATCCAAACATAAATGAGAAATAATTAACTAGTCCACCTATATCTTAAACCAGTCTCCTCAGAATGGCATCCTATTACATTAACTAATGCAATATTGAAAAGCAACATAGTCCCTTTAACACTGCAACTTTTGTTGTGCACAGACCAAAAACTGCACAGATCATTGATAATGAAGAATTCATCTTTTTCAAGGAACAAGCAGGGTGTTGAGTTTAAGGCTGATCAAGACAACTTCCTTATGTTGTTTGAATGGAGTGACTTAAATAATTAGTCAGTACAAAGACACACACATAAATAATGGGTAGATAGCAGTATACATCCAAACTATTCTAAAATAAGAGAGAGTGAGAGAAATAAATAATTTGGTTCAGATTTGTCATCAAACCGTCTAGAATGACTGAAGTAGACTTAAAAGTTCACTGAGCACCTTAACCATCTTTATGTGCGTTTGTCCTCAGCAATTATTTTTACACCCACCGGGATATGCTTTGAAAAAGGTTAAGACACTGAAAGGACACCATGGTTTCTTGCTGCCTCAGTGATGTAGATTTCAGGATAACAGAAAGGCAGCCCACAGAGCTTTGTTTCAAGTTCCATATGAAACGCTTCTTATTCCACCTGTGACAGAATATATGTACAACACACTACTATGGTGATTACTCTGGACTACCTTTTGACTAACTGTCCAATGACAAAGTTAAGAGACAAAAAGAAAGGGTAGACCTTCAGCTGTACTGCTCACTGGTCAACAGAATGTTAGTCCAAGAGGCTTATGATCATGTATCCTCTAAGGCTCTTCCTTCCTTCTCATCTGTTTTAGTAGGAGGCCGAAGTATTAAGCAATAAAAAAATATATACAAGTGGAAAGAACAAGTAAACTTTATTCAAATAACATCAGAATGTTAACTTTTAACATTAGATGGAATAAATGAGATGCTACAGAACTAAACAATGCAAAACAGTGTTAGCTAAATAGGTTTATAGGTTCAAAAGTATGTCCTAGGCTAGCTGCATTGTGGGCCATCTTAAACCTAGCCAACTTCCCTTTTTGTGATTGAAATAAACTATCCCATTTGGTTATAGATTGGCTTTACCCATCCCATTTCTGATAATTATAAATTATCCCTAATAAGAATAACTGGGATCATACCATAGATAACTCCAGGTGATCTATGCATGGGATAGAGCATTTAGGCGCTGCCTCTGTCCTTTAGTAGTCCAGGGGGCAGTCCTGTGATAAATTTGCTGTCTCCCGGCCATAGATCTAAGTTGCACTTGAAAATGGACAGAGATGAACTTTGTTTTATGTAGATAGGGAGCGTTTTCCATAGCAGTGTTATCCTCTGTGAAATGTATATGTTCCTCCAAAGTGTTCTGTTAATATTGCAAAAGAGGTTTAGATCCTTAGACTGAGTATTATGCTATTGCCTTACTGAAGGGCAGTAAATCCAACAGTAATGGGTCAGAAGATGCTTTAGTGAGTTAACAAACCCAATTTTTTGACTAACAGTTCTCATGAGACATGGGGTTGTCTCACTAGTTGTACTTTCACTACTAGGAATTACCTCATCCATATGTTCCAAAAGATTTCCTATCAATAACTCTACACAAAGGCATCCATTGTAATGCTTCTTTCAGGGTCCAGAATGGTAGGGAGTTTCAGGATTCAATATTTTTTTTGGGGTATGTTATTATTCGATTAGCTGACCTTCATGGAACAGTTTTGGGCATTGGGACACCTGTGTCTTGAGTTACTGATAGAAAACCATTCCAGGATGTTGTGTGTAAGAATTTGGATTTTAAGTGGCACATCGTCAATTAATTTCTTTTTTAATAGTTGACATAATATTTTTATATGAACAAAGGCTTATACTCCCTCCCTGAACTTCTTGTAATGGCTGCTATTAAATGCACAGATCAGGGCTTCAAAAGTGCTATTAAAATAACAAAGATGTCCCATAGGGGAAGGATTGTATTGGACTCTGCAAACAGGTAATGACATTTTTTCTGTGGGTAAAAGTAGGTTGTCTAGTGGTTATCTGTTTCTCATTTCATAAACTCATTTTGGCTTCTTCTATGTTTTGATTCTGTTTTTTGGCTTAGGAAAATATTTCACTCTTCACTTCTCCAATACACCATAAATGGAAGTCTGCTAATATTTATTTGGCTTATTTTATTGATTGTCATATGATGTTACAGAAGAGCTTCAAAACTATCATACAGTTTAGAGTTGATTGTATTATATAAAAACTGCATCTTTTATAATGGTGGGAATGCATGGTCAGAAGTAACAACTTACACTGTGAATTATGATTGCAGTATATTGTCAGTTCAATACAATGGGAATCTTTAGCATTATAATAGGCAAAAAGCATGTCTAAATAAGGTCTGAAGGTCAGCTGAAGTATACATTTCAGAAGGGGAAGCATTCTGTAAAAGAAATGACCGAGTCTTTGTAGATGGCATATACATTCCATTTAAGCAAAAACTTCAAGTATTTACAGTCAGTTAGAAACTTTATAAGAAAGAAACTTTATGGAGATGACTTTCAAAATAGGATAACACTGTACACCTTGTGAAGTTATAAATATGTTAGAATTATAAATTAAAATAAGACAACAGACTTTTAAATGAGGATGTATATGAGCATGCTTACTGAGCTTGAAATCATAATTTAATAATCATTTCTGGACTGATAAATCTTACTGGGATCATAAAACTAGTAAAGTATATGCACCATGAGTTTGATCTGCATAAATGTCCAAACCAAATAGAAATCTTTCATTTTACTTTTACCTTTACTTATCTTAGAAGAAGGTTTTAAGAAAATATTTGTTTTTTAGACTGATGTTATGTAACTGACTATTATTAACAAACAAAATGTTCATCAACATGTTCTATTTTGTTAGTTAACTGTAAAAAAACATAGAGTTTGGATAATGCAAAAAGGCTGCTATGCTCCAAGTATAACAGTAACTTTGCATGAAAACCCTACAACAATAATAATAAACCAAATTCGAAACAAAAGATATGCATGACCTCTCACATCATTTGCATTTACATTTTTTTTCTTTATAATTGAAGCATGTAAACATAAATCTAGTCCTTCATCATCTCCTGGGTATTATTTTTAAACTAAAATTAGTTTAAAAAGCTAATGTGCATTGTATTCTTTTGCAATATTGCAGACTAATGGATTATGAACTGTAGTCTCTGCAGACTAGATACTTCTGTATGCAGTTAGCCAAAGGGGAAATAGTAATGACTCTGGAGACATAAATACTTTATAAAAGTATTGGATTCCTACTGACATATATCTGTTAATCCTTCAAGAAGAAAACATCTGAGATGGATTATTGTATAAGTGCAGTCTTCCTGGACGGCAAGAGATGATTATATTTCTCATAAACTATAATGTTGTTTTAGCTGATTAGAACTACTTCTTGTGACTGCTAAAACTGTCATTTATAATTTGCTGCTATAATTCATTTGCTTAATAGTTTAAGTAGTGCAATTATAAGTTCAAGTCATGTATATGTAAGAAGCCTGGCTCACTATTCCATATTTTAGCTAATAACATTATGTTATAGTTTAAGCAGGGCTGGTGTTTAAACTTTAAGGGTAACAACAAATTTCATCTTGAGTGCGATCTAGCAGTGACTCTGCTGTCATAATTCAGTAATGCTTTCCTCTATACAAATTTATACTTCTCAATTCAACCCCATTCAATTACCTCTAATACCTTCTACCACTCCCAACAGTTTGCTTTACTGTCCTACCCCTGGTGACCCACTTATTTCCATTTCATAGTACAAAAATGTGTGTCTATGTATGCATTTATTTCCTATTTGTTAAATAGGTAGGTAGACTGGCCAACAGACCCTTTTCAGGTACAGCTTGGACCACTAAGGCTAGACAAACCATGTAGCACATTCAGTAACAGCTTTGAACATGTGTACTAGATCTAGGGTATAGCAAAGAAAAAAATGATACATTATAGAATTTCTCTGTACATTATTTACATTCTTACACAAATAAGAAAGCTATTTATTTTGCTTACTGAAATGCTTGAAGTTTAATCCTTTCCATTTGAGGCTAAATTAGTGATGAGGTATAATGAGTCAGTTTCTGAAATGGGTTGACACACTGCACCTACTTTAGCAATTATCTCTGAAACAAATACAGGTAGATTCATTTAAATAATGCTCTTTTAGTATAGATTTAAAGTTCGAATATATTTTCTTTCCTTACATGTAGAAGAAAGTGGTTCCCGGTAGATCATCTAAGTTTAGAAAACATTCTTCCACTTATGAAGGCTTTATAATGTCATCTAGAGAGCCTTACAGATTTTGTTGAAGTCATTCCGAAGCTCATAAGTTATAAGAAGTTTTAATTTCAATGATGGACATTGGCCAAATTTGATTCTTTTAAATAATTTCACTCTGAACAGTAGAGTAAGTAACCTACTTTGTAATGAGATCCATTTATGCTGTTCCATCAGGACACAATGATGGGTTTGTTAATCTTCATTCTTTAACAGATTCTCATGCAAACAGTTCCTATCATGCAATATGTGCACTGTGCTGTATCAGCAATATTTTTACTAATTTTGTGCAGCACCTATAGAGGCGGTCCCACAGACATCTGTTTTCACCTCCTTCATTCTCACCTAAGCTAATATTAATAAGGTTCCCCTGTGCTATGACAGAGTCTGGTTATACCATCATTCACACCAGGATTAGCTGCAAACTTCATCATTTCTGGGTGATCAGCCCATCATAGCCAACAATTCTTTATACTGCCAGGCATGTACAAAGTAGACAAGTGTCTAACAAGGCAAAAATAATATTCTCTTCCACAGTTCAGCAAAGGCAAACATACCTAATCAAAGCAAGTAAATTGCTATGCAGATATTATGTTGCCAATATGTATCTGCATCTATATATGTCTCTCAACTGCGGTGGTGGTGCTGCGGTAGCGTTGTCGCCTCACAGACATTGCCCGTTCGATTCTCAGTTAGAGCGTCTTCTGTGTGGCGACATGCGTGAACGGGTGTTCCTTCATTGAATGTTGTGCATTAGGCCCGGCAAGCCAGCACGTAAAACTCTACTGCCAATCATTAGCGGACCGAAGTTCCGCTGTGGCGACCCCTAACCGGGAAAAACTGAAAGACACAAAAATCCATATATGTCTCTCACTATATAAATAAAACTAAAGCCAGGAATGTGCTTGAGCAATTTATGGTTTACTGAATAAACGAGTAACTGAAAAAGGAGAGGTAAATCAGAGGAATTGTGTTAGACAAAATGAAATCATGAAGTCTGCATAGTGAGGACTTCCATTATTAATGGTGATTTTAATTTATTTTTCTTAACTATCAGATGTTTAATAGAATTCTAAAGGTTATCCATACAACTTTCAAAGAATAGAACATGTGCTTCATAGACTTTTATTGCACATTGATAAATTTCTAACCGAAATTTCAAAATAAGAATACCTGCTCTGGGTATAGTTCCTTTGAAGGAAAGAGCATCCCATAGCTTTAGGATATGCTGCTGCATTAAACTAGGTATGAGTCTAAAAAGAATTCTTCAACATAACTTGTAGTCAGTACTTCATATCTGAAGCTTCTAGGAGTTTTTGTTCAGTACAAAAATATTCATATTCAAATATTAATCTGGAATATAGACTTTCTTCACTAAAGAAATCAGACAGCACTTGATAAAAAAATGTTTATGGAAATAAAATTGCTACTTATCTCTAGTCCAAAGTTTACTTTATTTATTTATTTATATATTTCTTTATTTATTTAATGTCGTTATTGCTTTTGTTGACAGGGGTTGTCTGACTGGGATGCAGTAGCCCTTTTCAGCTGAGGTCAAGAGAAAAAAGCTTAGTTAAAAATTAGGCAATTTTAAAAAATACAGAAAAAAGAAAAGCTTAAAATTACATTATGGACCAATAACAATTGAAAGGCAGCTATATTACAGAGAAAATCCTTTAAGGAGAATGGAGAATCATTGCATATTAAGACATGATAAATTGGTATACACAGTGAATGTGAAATTGCAATTTCACATTTCTACATTTATAGTATGAGAAAGAAATGAGACAGAGGAGGTGCAGAACATATGAGTAAAAATTAAAGAGGATGTGATAGCAGTAGAAAATAGACAACAGGTGAGGAAGTGTGAGCTGTGTGTATATTTGTTAGATGATACAGAGGAAAAGAAAGTTCTAGAGAAGTTGATGTAGAAGTGTAAGGTATTGAGTACGAATTGGAATTTGGTGGAGGGAAAAATTGTGAATGAGTAAGTAAAGACAGAAGTGGCAGTATGGGCAATAAGGTCAGAAAAAAGTAGGACATTTATTTTTGTTGAGGTTTATATGGGTAATACAGGGGTTGACAGTCTAAGGGAGTCTAGCCTTGAGAGAGGCAAGAGAAGAGCAAAGTGTTTTTAATGTGTTGATTATTAAGTTTTTTCATCTGAATGTGTTGGTTTGATGTCTGATGCTAGTAAGGATAGAATTCCCAATTGTAGAGACATAATTTCAGTGCAAGGGGTTTACTATCATTTAACTGGCTTGCACAACAGCAAATCAAGGTCATGTTGAAGCAAAACCTCAAAACTGAAAATAACGTACAAAAATAAACTTGAAGTGTGGTGACTGTAAATGTCGACTTTGACATTTTCAGTTACCACACTTCCGGAGACACCATTACTGTACGTTGCACAGTAAATAACATGTTTGCAGGGGGGGCAAGCCTCCCTGCATCCCCCATGTGGGGGTCTGCGCTCCCCACACCCCCTGTTACTTAAATATACTAACTCTGGGATCACACTATAGTGGGGGAAAGGGTATATTTCCCGATCCCCACTATAGTGTGATCTCCACTGAAATGTCAGAACTGACAACAGCGAATGCTGTATTGCATTCACTGTTGTCAGTTACGCCATTTTCTTTTTTGAGTTTTTTATTCAGTGACAGCCAGATTCGAAATTTTGTCAATTGCACGAACTGCAATCAGCAAGATGATAGTAAACCATTGCAAGAACTGACCAGCAGAATTGAGGGTTTTGGTTATGGTTAATAGGGACTTGTCGTTGGAGTGTAGTGATTATGATGGGAGGTTCAAATAAGGCTTGGAGTGCAGGACAGTTTTGAGGTTTGTAAACTATATCATGAGCAGTTGTTAACTGGCTGATAGAAAGCTATTGTGGAAGATCTAGGCAGCCAAACTACTGTTACGGCTAATCAGTGGTGGGATTTAGAAGATTGATTAGTGGTGAATTTAGCTATCTTGTTATAGCATTGTTCAATTTTTGTTACTAGAGATTGCTGAAGATTGATATAGATGGGGCAGTACATAGCACCAAAGACAGAAGATATACAAAGGCTATTGTTTTCGACATTGATAAGTAAATAATCTTTGTTGTGATAAAGGAGTCCCATTTTTTGCAGGTTTTCTTGATAATTTCAATATTATACTTTAAGTGGTTACGTATAATGACAGCAAGTTGCTTTGTTTTAACCACAAGTTTGATAAGAGTGTGTTTGATGAGATGATGGAGAGGTTATGTTTTGTACAGGATACAGATTTTGGTGTGAAAAGCAAAAAAAAAAAATGTTTTTCTTGGCATTTGGTAGGGAAGAGAATTATTGAGCCATGTTTTTGTCTAAGAAAAGCTTTTTATGTATTTCCTGAAGTTCTTGGAGGGACTTAACTCTGGTTATCAGTGTAGCATCATTATCCTACTGAATAGAAGCTGTGTCATTAGTAATAGTGTAGACGTCATTAATAAAAATGTTAAAGAGTACAGGGCCTAAGACTGAGCCTTGTGGCCCTCTGACTAAGTCAAAGTCAAAGTCAAAGTGGACTTTATTCTCGATCAGATATACACAGCAGTTCAAGCTGAATGAAATTACATTGCTTCGGTCCTCACGCAAGACATAACAATGAACACATAGTTTAAATTACAGTAAGACTAATGCACATAGAGTAATAATTAAAATATTAACAACACAATAAAGCACATACACTAATAATTAAAATATTTACAACACAATAAATTACCACAATTGGACAGGAAGACATTAGACAATATTATACTAGTAGGTATTGCAAAGACTATGACTTCACATTGGATTGCTTAGAATATTGCACTTCATCAGTTGTAGTATGATATATTATGATGTTCATATGGAGTGGAAACTCACTCCTGACTATTGCACAGTCAGGAAGTAACAACATAAGAAATCAAGCTAGCTGTACCTGTTATTGAAGCAATTTTCCAAAGTGATTACTACAGTTCATACTTCATAGCAAGTGGCATATTGATCTAATTATTTGCTGTCATGCCTGGAATTCAAGTTTATCAGCCTTATGGATAGAGGGAAGATCTTTTTCAATCTAAATGTTTTGCAGTGTAAGCTGCGATACTGCCTGCCCAAGGAAAGGTGGAAGTACATGCCATGGGCAGGGTAAGTGGGATCATTGATTATCTTCCTAGCCCTTCCTACACACCTCGTGCAGATCATCCATGGATGAGACTGAGGATCCAATGACTTTTTCTGCTGTCCTCACTACCCTCAGGAGATCCTTGCGGTGAGATGCTTTGCAGTTACCATACCAAACTCTGATGATATTTGAGAGGATGCTCTCAATGGTCCCCTATAGAAGGCTTTGAAGATGGACTGAGACAGGTTTGCCTTCCTCAGTTTCCATAGGAAATGCAGACATTGTTGTGCCTTCTTCACTGTGTGGCCAATATGAGTCAACCAGGATAGGTCATCTGAAATGTGCACTCCCATGAGCTTGATGTTTTTGACTTTTCCCACTGCCACCACCTTAATTTCCAGAGGTCAATGTATCTCCTGAATCCTCCTGAAGTCCACTATTAATTCTTTGGTCTTGCTTACATTTAAGGCCAGGTTGTTGCTGTCACACCAGTCTATCATATGCTCCACTTCATCTCTGTAGGCTCTTTCCTCACCATTTCTGACAAGACCTACAACAGTGGCATCGTACATGAACTTGATGATTTTGTTGGATTCATGCTTGGCCAAACAGTCGTGCAGCAATTAGGTGAACAGCAGTGGACTAAAAATGCAGCCCTGAGGGACACCTGTGCTCAATGTAATACTGATTGAACTGTTATTTCCCACACATACGTTTTGGAGTTTGTTGATGAGAAAGTCCAGTATCCAGTTACAAAGGGGGTGTTGATGCCCAGCTGGATCAGCTTCGATATCAGATTATGGGGGATGACAGTGTTAAAGGCGAAAGTAAAATTGATGAACAGCATTCTGACATAGCAATTCTTGTTCTCTATTTGTGCCAAGGATTCATGAAGTGCTACAGCTATTGCATCAGCCATGCAGTGGTTAGATCTATAAGCAAACTGCAATGTATCCAGTGTTGCAGGTAGGCGTGAAGAGATATGGGTCTTGCTCAACCATTCAAAACACTTCATTCCTGTTGATGTAAGAGCAACTGGTCAGTATTCATTTAAGCTTGTCAGTTGGGATTTCTTGGTTAAGGGAATGATTGCTGTATTTTTGAAGCAACTGGGTACAATGGCTAGTTGCAGGGATGTGTTGAACATATCTGTTAGTACAGTAGAGAGTTGGGTAGCACAGTTTCTTAGAACCCTTCCCATAATATTATCAGGACCAGCTGCTTTTCTTGGGTTTACTCACCTCAAGGTCTTCAGAACATCAGATGTTTTTAGACATAGCACCTCCTCACCCTGTTCGACATGGAGCTTATTTAGCACAGTGTTGTTGTCCTTATCAGATCTGCTGAAGTAGGTGTTTAGTTTGTTAAGAAATTCTGTGTTGTCATCACATGGGAAGGATGCAGGCCTGTACTCAGTTATGGCTTGTATGCCTTGCAGTGACATCTGGAGTCCCTTTGGTTAGAGAAGTGTCCCTGAATTTTATGTCCATAGGTCCTCTTACCCTCCTTTATATCTCTACTTAGATTTGCTCTGGCTGCTTTTAGGACATCCTTGTCTTTTGATTTAAATGCAGCATTTCGTACCTTTATGAGCTCATATACTTCACCAGATAGCCTGGGTTTCTGATTAGCATGCATGGTGATACATTTGATGACTGTTATTTCATGAACACATTTTGAAATATAAGCCATTATAGATTCCATATACTCCTCCAGGTCAATATGGTGGTTCTTTATAGCTGCATCTCTAAACACTGACTAGTTTGTACATTCAAAGCTTTCCTATAGTGCCAAAACTGCTCCCTCAGGCCATATCCTTGCTTGATTGTAGGTTTGCCTATTTTCAGCAGTGGTGTGTATGCAGGAAGCTGCATGATGGCCATATGGTCTGAGTTGCCCAGATGTGGATAAGGTACTACTTTCTAGGCCAGTTTTACATTTGTGTACACATTACCCAGAGTGTTCCTCCCTCTTGTTGCAAAGTTCACATGTTGATGGTGATGGAGTAAGATGAGCAAGAATGATGATTGTTTGTTCTACCTACCACTTTACTTACTGTAGTCTGTTAAAAAGTTAGCTATGGAACTAGGAGAGGAAGAGGATGTCAAGGCCTGGTGAAGATATTTTATGGAAAATAATCTGATGGAATACAATGTCAAATACCTTAGAGAAGTCTAGGAAGAGAGAAGAAGCAAAGTTTCCAGAGTCCTAGTAAAGGTTGTAATGATGGGTGTAATTAAGGAGAGCTGCGTTGAAGTCATACTGGGCCTATGATCTCAGACTGTGATAGTTTCAATAAATTAACTGAGCCTTCAGTATCCCCCTTTAACAAAAATGCACTTGTACTTAGTGGGTGTACCCAGCTAACTAATAACTAATAAGTAAAACTTAAACAAAAAAAAAATGAACTCAAATAGTATATTGTGCTCTGGAAAAATATGTATGGCTTTGCATTCCAGTAGTATGTCAATAAACATGAAGCAAACTTTAAGGACACTATAATGGTTCAGTTATAAAACCAAAAAAAATAAAAGAAATATAAACAGACTAAGCTGGGGACTGAATCCTCAGAAAATAAACATATTACTTAAAGCTATAATAGGAAATGTTCAGAAGCTTTTAAAGATTTTAACTAGTATGTGTACTGACCCTGAGTCAAAAAATCATAATGCTGTGAGACAATATCTGCATATACTGAACTGAGCTAGCATTATATAATACAATATGATCTGGCACATATTTTTAAGTAAAATGCAATGTATACATGAGCTTGTACATGTCAAGTGGCATCTGTCCTAAATGGAATCAACCATTTCCCAGCTAATGGATATTTCACAATGATCATCGCCAGAAGCCTATAATGCAAAAAGACTTTCCAGTACTTTAGTGATATTCCTAGCTGTAAATTGTATTTTATTTATCAAAATTGTGGATATTTATACTGAAGCTATTAGCAAGAAATTTCAAGAATCAAAGGAGGTCTGTCATAGTAACTGACAAGTTTCTGGAGTACAAAACTCCTTGATTTATGGTTGTTGATAGAAGTCCAGTTTTGCAAAGTGGCATTGTCCAAAATGTAGCTTATTCAATGGCTTACAGATGTATGCAAATTGTATTTTCCTTTAGTTTTGCCAAAATTATGACTAGCTTTAGTTGTCTTTAATTACAAATCATCCTGCTAAGCGACTACATAAGTAGAACTTACCTGTAACTTCAATTTAACATATTATACTATAAGCTGTGGTAATGAATTCACCACTGTTGCAAACTTTTTCTTAATATGGACAGTTACATATTAGTGTTTTAGGAGGAATCAGATCCATTTGGAAATGTTGAAGTGGTTAGAGTTTGTTAGAGTATGTAGTGAACAAATATTTTCAATGTTGTATAAAATGTGTGGCTCTGCCTTTGGATTGGCAAATTGGAATAGAGTCTCTACTTTCCAAATGTATAACTTAATCCACAAAGTGGCATTCAGTTCACAAAGTAAAACCTGCTGCAGCGATACAAAACGCCAGAAAATTTCACTCTCTCCCCACACAACAGCACTCCACTAATAACCTCTGCAGATGGAAATAATGGAAAACTACATCCACGGCCAAAAAGACTCTTAAATAAAATAACGTTTAGCGCTTTTACTCACAAAATGTGAGCTTCATCAGAACGTTGAAGCAGCTGACACAAAGTGTTTAAATATTGCCATTGGCACCAAAAATCAGCTTTTTAAAGCTAACGTACATACATAAAAACCAAATTGTCACCATATATCTGAAATGTATAAACTACACTAAACTAAATTTCTACAATTATAAAAATGTGCAAATGTAGATATAAATTTTTGCCGACAATGGCAATATTTAAACACTTTGTGTCAGCTGCTTCAATGTTCTGATGAAGCTCACATTTTGTGAGTGAAAGCGTTAAATGTTTCTGTGTCAATAAATATTTTATTTAAAAGTCTTTTTGGCCGTGGATGTAGTTTTACATTATTTCCATCTGCAGAGGTTATTAGCGGAGTGCTGTTGTGTGGGGAGAGAGCGAAATTTTCTGGCGTTTTCTATCGCTGCAGCAGGTTTTACTTTCCAAATGTAGAGCGAGGGATGTGTTCCAGTTAAAAAAATAATTATCCCCATTAGCTTCACTATGACATAATTTACCATTATGTTTTAACAGAGAATTCATGGATAATTCTTTAATTCAAAGTAAAAATAATAATAATAATAATGCAGATTTCATTTATGTTATGCCAAAATTAATCAGCTCTCTGCCTTTGTAGAGACATTAAAGTGGTCACCGGATTCTGCTAATACTATCTACATGCAATTTTAGATTTGAAAAAGTACATTAACATGTACAATAGAATGTATTGGAAAAGGTACTACAACAATATGGCATCCTAAGTTGCAACTGGATGCTACTTGGGCACTGATTTATTTATTTATTTATTTATTTATGATGCTTGATGATAAAGCATTTATCATATTCTATACTACTGTCTTTAGAAACAGAAGCAGAGAATCACAGAAAAGACAATCTGAATCTTCATTAGGTGCAAGTTTTGAATGAATGAATGTGCTAACAAAGTGGCTCTGGAATGTAACAGAGAAAAAACATAGAGACCAGAACTTTGAACTGTATATGCAACAAAAATGAAGTAGATGGAGCATGATATCGTAAAGTTCAAACTGTTCACAGAGACTCTTCCTAACTATAAATATGTTTTTTTTTTTAAACAAGTGCTATAATGAAGACTAGGTCCTATGACCAAGGGATTGTCCTCTGCTCAAAGGACAGAAGTAAATCTGAAATATCCAAAGCCCAGTAAAATAAGAGATGTTGCTGTAGAAATCAAGTCACTAAAAAGAATGAATGCCATCTGCTTTAGGTATATAAATCACATAAATGTATTGTCTGGCCGAGAGGAGTTCTGGAATTAAAAATTGTTGAATCTTTGTAAGTGACAGTTTCAGAAGTAACAACACCTACACACTTGACAATGTTTATTTAATTATTTATTCATCTTTTGATGGTGAAGAGGCAATGCAGAAAGCTAGCATTAGCTTGGATAACTGGAGTCTTTGTGAGAAATAATAAGACAGTAGTGAGAAGAATAAAAATGTCTCTTAAGTCATAAAATGTCAGAACTAAGCCAAACCAAATGAAACCAGGAATTAGAACCTTATCTTGGGTGAAATTTAAAGTAATGAACTTTATCAAGATAGAAGACTTGAAGAGATTGCAGCTTAAAGGATGAAAAGAGTTTATTACACTTCAGTGCAAGAATGTCCACATTCTAACTGTTGCATTATTAAGTACAGAAGGCAGCTCAAACATGTTTCTTTTTTTTTTCTCAATAATTTTTATTTATTCTTTTCATCAATACAGAACATCAAACAAACTACAGCAAAAAAAGGTAACACATTCAGAACAAACAGTTGTTATACATTGAAGTTAATACAAAACGTTTCTTGAAATGTTGACTACAAAGAAAATATATGGGCAATGGATGTGGTTTGGGCATGATAAAACAGAAATGTGCAACTACATGAACAAAGTGAGGGGGGAATGATTGCTGTTTGATGGAGTGTTCAAAGATATGTGTGATGAAAATGAAAGTGAAATAAGAAAAGGGGAAATAAAATAACTTGATAGTGTACAAATTCAATTAAAAATGAAGTAAAAAAATAAGGCAGAAGTTATCAATTACTATGATGAGTGAAAACATGCTAATTCAGTCACAGAATTGTCCACAAATATGGAAGCATTGAATCCAATGAATAAGAGGTTAGATGGGGAGTTTACAAAGAAAGAATTAAAGAAAGATGTTAAGACTGACAGGTGAGAGTGGAGCATTTTAGCACTCATTGATACAATTAAAACCAAAATGAAATGTTATAAGCTTTTAAAATGAATGCATAAAATAAACAATAATACTTGTGAGATAGTAAGAATTTAAGTGCATATAAAAATAAATTGTTTATAAAAATAGTATACATACCAGAAATCTTTGCCTGTCTAGTTTCTGGTTGCTACCATATCTAAATGAAGGAATTCATGTGAAAATAATAACCTTTGTTAGAAATGATTGCATGGAATTCAAGAAACAGTGAACAAATACAACTTATAACTGTATTATCAATTTATGTTTCACTTAGATACTTAATCATTTATTAAGATTAAATAAAAACAGAACAGAAGACTTTAAATAATATGTTAATGAAGTATCATAGCACTTTGAACCAATAAAATAGCTAAAACTGTTAAATAATTCAAAATTGGAATGGTACACTTTTCAGAGTAGGAATCATTTGCAACCTATCATTTAGCCAAGAGTAGTCTTGTCACTTTATTTCCTCTTTTGGAAGTCAGTTGCTGATGTCATAATCTCCACTTATATATACCTTGAACTTACTATAAAGTTAAAAGAGTGATTTCTTGCTTTTATATATTTTGTCGGTTATTACTAACACCTTTTCAGTTTGTGTCTTGTTTACCAATGTATAAACTATGATGTGTATAAACAGCCAAATATACAAACCCATCATATTGCACATATAATAACTGATGAAACAATAGGTTTTGTTCTTTTCAAGATGTGAGAAATGACTGTAACAAAGGAGCCTATGTCTACAAAATCCTGCATTTTGTCAGATGTCTATTTAAAAGTTATCAGGATACAAAATGTGCTGTAAAACAATGTATAATTTGAACAAATAACACTAATTTCTCTTTCAATAAAAGCAAATAGTTTTGCTGTAAGGAAGAAAAACTATTGTCAGAAATAATGGTTAATGAAAATCTTTATGCATTTTGTGTTATCCATCAAAGATGTGCACCTAGGATTTTCAGTATATGGTATTTAAATGATTCATGTGTGATATCATTTAAGAAATGCATAACAAATAAATTTGTATTAATATACTTTTTAATAACTATGAGTGGGACTGCTATCATTATATAGGCTTCCATATCACCTGACATTTTCACCATTCAGAAAAAATCTTTATCATCAATACACCACCTTTGTTAACCATTTGAACAGTGATGCTCACAGTTTTTTCTACTTTTCGAAAGTATTAGTCCCAGTGTTTGTATGGTTTGCATTCTACTGTATTTTGAAAAATACTGCCATAAGAAAGGAAACTGAATTACATTAGGTATCATATTATTACAAAACTGAACTACAATGCATATTTTAAATTCATATTTACATGATTCAGGTTACATTGCATTTTCAATGGGCAGCACTGTCATATGACTGAGAAAAATGAAAGCAAATACTTTTGTTACTATATTATCATAACCTTTAAATGTCATTATCAGATTACATTTTCTAGTGATTAATAATAAATCTAGAATAGCATCAACAGGATTTAAATGCTAGAGAGTTGGAAAGTAAACCCAATATTAAACACTTCTAATTCATCTATGTCTTAATTATAATAAGATATATTGGAAACTAACAGATTTTCATCTTTATTATCACACTCACTGAGTTACTGCAATAACACTAGAATGCATCCTTTTAAGTTGCTAGTTATATTCAGATCATGCAATACAAGCAAAGCCATTGGCTTCAGTAATATATTACTAAGTGAAGATACAAAGTGGCAAAATAGATTTAAAGCACTTGTGTTCTCAGGAATAAACTGTGAATTCCCACTGTTTACCATTTTGAAAAGCATATTCATTCACATGTTCAAGTGATGTTATTTTAAAGTAATATGACTCATTTTTTGAATTGCTATATAAATTCATCCATTATATTTTAATCTGAACATTAAAAAAGCCATCAACAGTATCAATTGAAATGTTTAGTGATTAGATCCATAGGTTCATATCCATACTAGGCAATTCTTTCAAGAAAGCTTTTGGAGCTTGGCTACTGTAATACCCACTAGTCTCAAACTTTTTCTAGAATGATCTAAAAGACATCTTAAATTAGAACATACTGATCCACATCTAATGATCCAGGTTTGTTGTATTTATACATATATCATGTTCACATGGTCTCTTGATACCGTGAAACAGGCTTAGATCTTTGGAGTAGTTATTTGTATTTTATTTTCATTTGTTTATGATGTATAAGGTTGAACAGTCGTGAATCTTTCAAATCTTTGTAGGTAAAGCATAGTTCATCATACCTGAGTATATACAAAATGAAGTAGAGTGAAAGGATTTAGATGCTCACTTTAAATTAGGACGCTCATACCTGAGATTTTCTAGGTGAGGAATATTTGTGATTACTCCAGTTGAGAAACGTTTGGATAGGTACATGCAAAGAGAGCATTATTTTATATTACACTCCTGAATATGAAGGAAGAGAGGGAAATAGTTGCTTCCATGGCATTGGGGGATAAGCAGTTGGAGAGATTGCTTGATAATGGTTAACACATAGTATACAAAAGACAGCCCATTATTGGTAAAAGTGCCTACGTTTCTAATAAAACTATCAACCTTGAGAAGGGTATCTTTTACATAGTAGGTATATAGATGTTCTTCTTTCCTAAACAGCACAATACTGCATGTTTTGCCTTGCTCTTGAGTCCATAGTCATGGCACAAAATGTTAGTATGGTCTAGCTTCTCTTTCAGGATATGGGTATCACCTTTGGCATTAATGACACTGTTGATTTTGCTGTAATTACCAAACTTTTTCAGCCAAGGATCCCTGATGTCAGCATTAAACCCAGATAAGTAGATATCAAAGAAGTGATGGCATAGCATGATAGCAATAAAACAGCGCTCTTGACAAGTCCCTTTGCAAACAGAGTGCCAACATCCCTCAGTCAGTGGTTTCTGTCTGTGAGGCATTTAGCTATTTAGTGCATCATAAAGGGGTTAATATGTAAATAAATGATTTTATCAATTATACCAGATTGTGGGGTAATACCAAATGCCTTAGTTAGGTCTAGGTAAGCATATGTCTGTAGATTCATAGGCAGTATCTAGGCTTGCTGTCCAGTAGATCACTGAAGAGCTTAGCCCAAATGTCCAGTTAGCCCTAAGAAGTCTCTGGTTAAATGACTTTCTCAAGGTCACACAGTAAGCACATGAAGACTAAGGAAATCAAACCCTCTACCATGGAACCTACAGCTCACACCTTTAACCCTCTGCACCAATTGTCAGTCTAATGCGCATGGATTTACCACAAAGTGCTTAAGTCATTTTCTCAGAAATGCCCACTTAATATAGTAGACATGACTCACCCTTCATGAAACGGCACTGACTCAGGTCAAGCACATGTAGGCTATTAATAGATTGTCCTACTGTTAGTGAAAGGATAGAGCATCTTGCATCCAAATATTATGCTAATTATGTGTCCAGAACTTTGGCCAAATATACCTTCTTCTCATATCTTTAAAGTGTCCAGAATTTTTCAGACTGTCCAGACTTTTGCCTGATATGATCTCCTCCTCATACAATATGTGTTTTTCAGGCAAATTTTTAAGGCCTGCAATCACTAAGTAATGACAGGCATTTGAGTTTCAGACTTCACATGCTTCTGAAAATGTATGCTAAAACAAAACATGTTATTCTAGCAAGTTTCTAAATTTATAAGAAAAACATTTCCAATCTGTCCCTGATTTTGGTTCTTTGACCCCCCCCCATTATTTTTGTCTTTTTTCTACAATGCCTGAAAAAAAAATGAGAAATGTGCTTGCTATTTAAGAGGCTCTGTCCAGATTTTCAGCGTCAGCTTGATGAGAGGTGTGACTGTGGGTGGGGTATGTGCTAGTGGTTGAGATCTCTATTTGTTGGAAAATTACCTATGAGGCTTGGAAAGGGATTTGTTTGCTACCTTAACTTATATTGGCTTATATTTACATTTGGGTAGTAGGTTGAGAAATGGTAATTACTGCCAACTGTTGCCTATATTTGAATAAGTATTTATGCATCTAGTAAGTGAGCGGATACTTTGTAAGATAGCAGTAAGAGGGTGTCAGTGAACATGCAGCAGCTGCTTTATTGCTTCCATTTACCTAATCTTTGTAGACTGGGAACAGATGAGGTAAATCTGGACTGAAAAGAAGAGGCTAGAGCCTTGTGTACATTATAGTGCTTTTCCCCTAATGTAGTAATAGTATGA
The DNA here is from genome assembly GCF_019279795.1 of Protopterus annectens. Classification (NCBI taxonomy): domain Eukaryota; kingdom Metazoa; phylum Chordata; order Ceratodontiformes; family Protopteridae; genus Protopterus; species Protopterus annectens. The sequence continues at coordinate 824,697,474 of NC_056730.1, forward strand.
GGCCCAATATAAATATGTCAAACATCCTATAATGATAACACAGGCATATGGCAGTGCACAACACACAATACTGATAACGCAGGTACATGGCAGTGCACAACACATGATACTGATAAAACAGGTATATGGCAGTGCACAACACATGATACTGATAACACAAGTATATGGCAGTGCACAACACATGATACTGATAACACAGGTATATGGCAGTGCAAAACACAAGATACTGGTTATGGAGGTACATGGCAGTGCACAACACATGATACTGATAATGCAGGTATATGGCAGTGCACAACACACAATACTGATAATACAGGTATATGGCAGTACACAACACACTATACTTTTAACGCAGGTATATGGCAGTGCACAACACACAATACCGATAACGGAGGTATATGGCAGTGCACAACACATGATACTGATAATGCAGGTATATGGCAGTGCACAACACACAATACTGATAACGCAGGTATATGGCAATGCATAACACACGATGCTGATAATGCAGGTATATGGCAGTGCATAACACACAATACTGATAACACAGGTATATGGCAGTGCACAACACAGAATACTGATAACACAGGTATATGGCAATGTACAACAGATTATACTGATAACACAGGTATATGGTGGTGCACAACACAAGATACTAATAACACAGTTATATGGCAGTGCACAACACAAGATAACACATGTATATGGCAGTGTACAACACATGATACTCATAACACAGGTATATGGAAGTGCACAACACAAGATACTGATAACACAGGTATATGGCAGTGCAAAACATGCAATACTTGTGTAACAGAGTGCCATATAATATAGAATGACATAGTGCAACACAGTGCATATCTCTAAAAGGTCTTAATAGGTCATGAATGCCCCCTGTAGTAAAGTCAGGCTCAAAAGGTAAATACTAAGGCAGGATTCCACATACTGTGCAGAAACATAGTTCAACACAAAACAATATATTAGATTGACCCAAGAATATAGTCACAGTTGTCATATTTAGAGAAGGTTTACATAGCATGAAAAAGATAGAAGGAAAAAAGGCTCAGTCCAACATTACGCATACATAGTAGAAAGCAAGTTGCAATGAAACCCAGTACAATATACAAGGACTACACAGCTGATAGGTCAGGATGATACCAATAAGAGTGCAAGATGCAATGTAAATATAAAAATTCTGAGGCTGTGGCTAAGGATCACAGTGCTTGCAATGTTAAAGCAGGCTTAAAAGATAATATCCACATTGAAAATAACGATACTGATGTATTTATTTATTTATTTTTTGATTAATTGACTACTGGAATTTATTAATCATTTCTTATAAAGCTTAACCTTACATACAATCATAAAATATATGATATAGACAATATGATTACTGAATACGCAGGTGATGCTGTTGAAGAAGAATTAATGACAGAGTATAAATAAATGAGAAAACATATTCAAAAACAATAAAAATGGAAAATATAAACATTTAGACAGGTGTGTGCATACAATAAGAAAGAATAAATTATTTCACTAACTATATTAGAAAAGAAGTAAAATTAGTTAAGAATAAAAGTAAGGGATAAATGTGGCGCTATAAGTAAAACATGATGCAATTATGGAGCCGTAGAAAGTTATCAAGAGGAATCTTTGTAAGAGGTTGTAAACTAAGGGGATTATAATCACTGATGGGACTGGATAGCCAACAAAGTAAGAATTTGGAAGTAGAATCTACTATACAGGAGTTGTAGGCCTTTGTAAATATAGTAATGATGAAAACTTCTACAGTAACTGTATGTGAGTCCACTAAATGTGCAAGATGCAAATTCCATCCCAGAGCAAGAACGCATACCCACAATTACATCATTTCCTAGACTACTTCATTTAATGAATTCTATGACTCCACTGTAAGATTGTTAAAAATTGCAGACCAGTTTCTATCCTCCTAGATTTCTTCAGTTCAAAGTCATAATTTTAATTTAATATTTCAGTAAATCATTTTAAATCTAGTTTAGAAGGAAAATATCCCAATGAATGTCACTCAAGGCTGGTCAAAGTACATGCAGTTTAAGTGTATTTATATTAAATTAAAGTGATCGAATGTGATACATTTTGGGCAGAGATAGTTTAAGTCTGTTATTTACCAGAAATCACTGAATACCAGAGATAGAGGTATTTTCATATTTTCTCTGCTATTGCACAATCATGGAGTTGATATATTTAAATTAGCAGGGGTGTATGAGATATAGTACCCTATGTGGGTGGTGCATGAGCACTCCCCTACCCTCAAGAATATCATCCTTGTCATATGAAGTTCTGCAAATAGCAAGAAAAAAAGGAATATTGATATTCTAGTAGCAGTACATTTCAACAGATATCAACAATCTTGATTAAATGCACTCCGATATACTGTTTTATAGAAGGACATGACAATTATAATACAACAGATTTACTGAAATAAGGGCAAATTATGCATATTTTAAAGCTTGTCGCATTACAACTAAGGTTTTAAATGTAGACATGAAGGAATTAGTTGAATTAATTAAGAGTAAGTGATCTGCTACTCTTTGATATTAATACTTAAAGGCACCTGTTTTATAAATGCCTTATTTGGAAGGCATGTAACCATGGCAATAGTGTTTTATTTCAGTATACTTATGATATTGACAAACTCATAATTTATTTTGAATCATTATAGACATGCTTGGATTGCATGGCTGTCAATTACTGCTCCTGAGAGGTACGATGGACTGCCACTGCTGTGCACTCTGTCCTTTTACCACACTGTAGACACAGCCACTCGGGAAACCATGTTAGTGAGCTATGTTTGTGTTAGCTGATATACATGGTTTACCTACACTCCACTGAAGCATGTCTGCCTGAGTGTTTTCATTTCCTTTTTATGTCACAGCACATGTAGGCTGCAGCACATTTGGTACCAGGTGCCACTCTTATGTCATGTGAGTCAAGCAAGGAAGTATTTGAACATACAAATTCATGTGTTAATGGGTAACAGTAATAATGTGTGGTAAAGTCAGCAATGCAGATTGTGTGTGTGTGTGTGTGTGTGTGTGTGTGTGTGTGTGTGTGTGTGTGTGTGTGTGTGTGTGTGTGTGTGTGTGTGTGTGTGTGTGTGTGTGTGTGTGTGTGTGTGTGTGTGTGTATATATATATATATATATATATATATATATATATATATATATATATATATATATATACACACACACACACATGCTGATGCTCACTTATGTTTATATGGGAATATAGGCAGCACATCAGATATGATATCATGCAGCATCATTGTGCTTAGAGATACGGATCCACTGACCAGGGAGCTTCTTTAATTTAGAGCTAGGTATCTTACTGTTTGAGGTGGGATCTGATGAGGATTAGAAATTAGCAGAAGGATGCATATGCCTCACCATTGCAGAATACATGAAGTGTACATGTTTACAGCTGGCTGCAGCTGAAGGTTATGTGCATTTGTTGTTGTGTGTGTATGTTGTGTGTGTGTGTGTGTGTGTGTGTGTGTGTGTGTGTGTGTGTGTGTGTGTGTGCATGCATGTGCGCGCGTGTGTGTGTGTGTGTGTGTGTGTGTGTGTGTGTGTGTGTGTGTGTGTGTGTGTGTGTGTATGTGTGTGTATGTGTGTGTGTGTGTGTGTATAAATGTCTGGTCTCTGCAGCTGAGAGTAGTTATGGTGTAAAGGAGGTAACAGTTTGTAGTAAACAACAACATGACCTTATTAGCTGTGTTCTTTCAGTATAATCATTAGTCCCTTTGTTTTTCTAACTGTTGATAGTGCAGTTATTATCTGGATATGAATAAACTGGATAGTGTGTAATCCACAAGTTTAGTGTTAACATTTTAACTATAAACACATTTTTAATTTTGCTTGTTTTTTTGCATGTCTGTGGGTCTGAAATACATTGTGTTGGGTGGCAGCAGTGTGCCTGGAACTTAAAGCAGATTAATAAGACTATGAGCTTTTAAATAGTAACTAAAATCATATTTTCATCAAATACTAACCCATTTACATTTTCTAAAAACTCCAATGACTCTTTACATATATATTTAAAATGTTGCAATCTTCTTTTAAGGTGATGTTTTTTTAATGTTGTTTTTAGGGAATTGTTATATATGGTATTGTGTTGGGTATGTCTCTTTAAATGTAATGCTATAAGAATGCTGGGAACAAATGTTTGAACAGTTCTGAAGAAGTCCCTAGTGGGGGATGAAAGCGCTCAACTCCATGTTTTTTGAGTTCTAGCAGTTTATTTCTGGTTTTCCTGTTTGTGTGGTTTGACATTTTGGAATAAAGCTTTGTTTACATCGGTCTTTGATTTCACATTTAGGGTAAGGGCTTGTACTGTTAATACAACAGATATCACTATTCAATAACTTACCATATGTACATCCTCACTTCATGGAATGAAATGCTCCTAAGGGGCAAAAATTAATGGAAAAGTTCTCCCTGACGGAGAAAGACATCTTGCTGCAGGCTCCCCCGTGAATTTGGCCAACAGATTTTCCTAACTGGTAAGACTGATGGGGCTTTCAGTGACCATCTATGGTGAAGCCTTGTTGCTGATTTAAATGCTGTCAGTGATTCTAATAAATAAAGACAATAAGTGTGTGATAGGGTCACTGACATGATCAACTATGTCCACAGAAATGCAACTACCCTTAAACAGAAGAGGGCAGCCACTGGTGGGGATCCATTTACACAGCCAGCACTCTCAGATATGGAGGCGTTTGGTGCATCACTGACTGAGCAGATAGACTGCTCCCTCATACCTGTCAGAGGAAAGGATGTTGGCGCTGATCTTCACCCACCCACAAGTGTCTATGGGTGATTCCCTAGATGAGTATGCCTTTACATAAGTATCATGTAGTGTGATAGGCTGGAGCCATAAACCATTCATTCTAGAATATGGCCATACCATGTCAGACCTTCATCTGCCATGTGAGTCTGCAGAGTGTGCTTGCCTTATATCTTTGTATGCCATACTGTTGTACAGCTAATGCAGCACTGTTGAATGGGAATGTTGTTAAGCAGCACTGATACACAAAGATGTTAATGTCTGCTTTCATAGGCCATTTTGGTGTAATGACCCTCCACTTTGTATGTCAGCTTGCATGTTGCCACAGACAAATCTAAGTCTGACAATGATAGCAACCAAAGCATGACAAAGTCAGTGGCAACAGCAGCATTGTCAGTCTCAGATACCACAGAAAGCACCACCTTTACACTGACATAGCTATATGGCCTGTGCAATCCTCCCTTAAGTCCCAGGTGACCACTGCAAGGTATCTGTGTGACACTGTAGCCAATGGTACACCTTTGTCCCTGTCCACACAGGCAGTAGGGGCATAGGTAGACACAGTAAGGAAGGGAGAGAAGTAGGGTCAGCATGCTGGGGGCTGACAATGCTTTGATCCCACCCATTACTGAACTGAGCATCTCCACGGCCTTTACACAACAGATGTTTAGGATAGTGCAGGAAAAAGTGGGAGATACAAAGGGCTGACCAGATGAGCAAGGAATACTGGTTGGGTAACAAAGAGGCTAAGAATGGAGTTGCAATAGCAACAAGTTCACACAGTAGTAGAAATTAAGATGGGAAATTAGCAGCTCAGATTCAGATCAGGACGATACACAACTGACCCAATGTTTACAGTGAGACATATACTAAGAGAAGAAGCTAGAAATGTGGAAAGAGTCCAATTGGGAATTTCTATATTTGGAGAAAGCATATGACAAGGTCCCAAGAAAAATGATTTGTACAATCCTGCAATAGTTCAATGTCCCAGAAACAGTGGAAAAATTAATGCAAGCTATCTACAGAGACCCAATGACTCAAGTACGAACAGTGTTCAGACTCACATAGGGGTTCCCATTGGGGTTAGGGATGCATCAGTGTTCAGCTCTGAGCTCCACTGCTGTTCATACTGGTGATGGACTACATTAGCAAACAGGTCAGAGAGGATAGTTCAACAAAGTTGCTGTATGCAGATAATATGGCATTACCAGCAGACTGAGCAAGAACTTCAGCAAAGGACTGGGTAATGGAATACAAAACTAAAGACACATCGGATGAAATTGCGTGCAGATAAGACAGTTGTAATGGTGAAATCAGAAGAACATGAGAACTGAGGTAAGACGGAAAAATAATGGAATGGGTTAACAGCCTCAAGTATCTGGGAGGGGTGTTTGAGGAGAAGGGAAGTCTGAATGTGGAGGTCAAATCTAGAATCAGAGGGAATGCTGCCAAGTGTCACAGAGATTCAGGTGCAGTGTATATGACAGAAGAATGCCAAATAAGCTGAAAAGTAAGGCGTATGAAACAGAGGTGTGACCAGTACTACTGTACGATACAGAAAACTAGGCAGTAAAGGCAAAGCAGTTAAGAAAGCAAATGGTGATGGAGACAAAGTGCCTGAGATGAGTGTTAGGATGCACACTGTGGGACAGATGAAGAAATGAGGACAGAAAAGCAGAAAGCAAAGTAGCTCCATTTGTAGAAAAGGTGAAAGAGAATAGAATACGGTGGTTCAGGCACATGTGATGAAAAGCAGAAGACAACCTAGTGAAAAAGATTTGGAACAGACAGGAAGAAGGCAAGAGGAATGAAGTGTTTCAGCCAAGAGATGGATTGATCATGTGAGAGAAGACCTGAAGAAGGGTTGAAGTAGGTAGAGTGGCATTGAATAGAGACAGCTGGCAACAGGTAACATGGCACCCCAACTTTTATAGAACAAAATGGGGAAAAGGGTGTTGCTGATGATGATGATGATGTTTAGGGTAGTCAGGGCAGTCATACAGGCACAGGTTGATGCCACAGTTACCACAGCAGAGTTGATCAGAGTAGCGCTTGGGCTCTAAGATGTCATCAGATAGGGTTTTGCTTATCTAGCTATCATTTTTGAAATGCAACAAGAAAGTCTATATTCTGCAGGGGACTGTCTTTTGTCACATAGTGGAGATAATGTTGCTCGTATGGCTGGCTTTCCTCTGGCTCCAGTGGAAAACACACCATTAGACAGCTAGGATTCAGTCAAGATCCCATAGCCTCATGTTCTCCATGCCTAATACTAGTTTCAATGACACAGTAGCCCATGGTGGATCCGCATGCATGCAAGGGCACACACTGGATGTCCTTATGGTACAATTCATAGTTTCTGCTCAATAAGCAGACCATCTTCTGGGGCCATAACTGATTATGCCAGTGATATTCCTTGGAAATGACCCCATGGACATGGGTGTGCATGGTCTGTGTCCATACTGACTAAGGGTGCAATGTAGAGGCAATAGTAAAACAGTTACACTGTGTCAACATCTGCTAGAGTTGCATCCCCATAAAAAAAAGCAACAAAAAAGAAATTCCAACCATTGTATCAAACAATTTAATGTGCAAACCCTTCACATAAAAGTACTTTTTCTTAGTGCATTACAACCATCATGATTAAGACAACCATTTATAAGTATTTACATGCCAATAAAAATACAGCAATCATTCACATGATATATTAATTAAAATGTTCTGTTATTTAAAGTTACAGATCCCAGATATTTAAAACAAACATTGCTTCAGTTTCAAAACTGGTTTAACATTATTCATAACATTAACGGCTGGTGCACAATCAGCCCTAAAAATATATATATATATTTAAACAAAATGGTCATAACTATTTTAATTTGACCTATAATGAAAGGCAAACCTTATATAAGTTATGTAGTATGCAAGATATTATTATTCAACAAGCTGATAAAGTGCTATGAGTTATGAACAACATGTCAATAAATTTTGATACTTTTAAGAAAGTCAGAAAACTTAAGTAGAGAACATTATATAGAGAATTAAAATGTGGAATTTCTTTTTTGTTGGTTTACTGAGATTTTATTGGGCAACATTTAGCTATTTGAGTTGGTTTGTTGTTGGAGTTGTGTACACCACATGCAATCTGATCAAGTCTCCACTTCTGAACACATTTCGCACACTGAGGACACCACGGTCTCCATCCACAGCCTTCCAACCTCAACACATTCACCAGATCATGACACATAAGGAGACACCTGCAAACCCACATCATTAGTTCATTCATAGAGTCCATTGTTGAATCCTCTCATTGTGGCCTTCCTCACCTATCCATAGGATGACAACTGTTCAATTAGTGCTCCATCATCAGATAGCCTGTGTCTGATTCACAGCATGGCCACTCTATGCATGGCATAAAATAAACTGGTTATAGTATTGCATACAAAATGGTTAATCCATGTTTTGTGTAATATGGCCTACAGCTGTGAACCAAAGACTGCCTTAGCCAGTGCCATAGTTTACAGTGCCTGCTTCTGCCTCAGATGGTCATCCCCTGCAGCCAGTTTTCCTACATTCTCTTTAACAGGCCCCTCATCCACTGTTGGCTCTTATATGATAGCAGTTCTATACTGTACCTATGTTCATAAAAACTTGTTCTGTGACTATTCTCATACAGTGAATATCTTGCATACGGTTTCCTAAGCATAATGCAGTATGACACCAGAGATGTACAAGCAGTGGAAACAAGCCTTCATTTCACAAAATACACATTCAGCTATGTGGCAGGCCTGCAGCAGTGTATGGTTGTATCCATTCTCAGTTACTGTCTATGTGATTTGTATCAGTGTCAATAGCTATCACTCCCAGGCATATTCAGCATTGCCAAAAAGATGTATATGAGAGAAATCACCTTTCACAAATCTTTGATGTATGTCATACATGTCCCAGGTGTTGGAATCAATGGTAATGCCTGAGTGGTGCATTGAAAGTTGTTACATTTTAGCCCATACATTGCAAACCTCCAAATTGAATACTGGACTGGTTTGGGGGTTGGCATGATGGCCAAGGTGTTTACCTCACAGACATAAGGTATAGGTTTGAATATCACCATTGAAGGGAAATTGTCAAGCCTTAAAATGGCCCACATGATAGTTAGCTCAGTGCTAATCTATGCGCCTATGAATTTATCCTTCACAGCTGATATGTCATTGATCATGTGTCTTTGCTAGGGCCTTGATGGTGATGTGAGAGCCTTCAGTGAGACAAAGCACCTCAAGGAAATGGGCTTTGTAATAGACCGCCTGCATGGTGTTGTTTCCACTCCTGTGTGGTATGTGGGAACCACATTGGGAATCACATGCACTCTTCCACATGCTGTAGCATGTCATTGAAAACATACTGGGGTATCCATGAGACATATGCCAAGGATACACACACAGAGCCCCAAATTGGCCTCTGGAATGTTTCTGTTAATGCTGCACATATATTATTGTCCACAGGAAAGAATATTTCATGTATCCCACTACCCTGCATTTCACTGAGGCACATGTACCAGCCCATGTATGGTGGCTCTGTCCAAATGGTACTCAGCCAGTATTTCCCTGTCAAGGAGATGATCAGATGTTAAGAGTGGTTGGATTATGAGGCAATGCAGAGGGCAACAATGCACACCTTTGTAGCTATTGACTAAAAAATATAACCTGAAACATGAACATGTGCATTTCTGCTAATCCTGCTGCTATGACTATCATCATAGTGAAGACTATCTCTGTTCATCAAGATTTTATGTCTTACAGCTACACTGGCTGATATAGCTCATTGCACAGTTTTTATATTTCTGACCTGCTCTTCCATGTTCTTTACTCTTATTCACATTTGCCATTGGTTTTATTACCATAGTGTAGTTCATTTCCATTCCATTATACAACATGCTAGTTACAGTATGTTACATTCTTAAGTTACTGCTCTAACAATGTCTCTGAATTGCCCTACTCTTTATGATGTCACTCATTTTGCAATTATACCTTATGCATTTGAAATATTTGCTTCTGAATTCCATCCAGTATTTTAAATGGAGGAAAACTGATCCCCACAACATTAAGCTTATTTTTGTACTGTCTGGATATTGTGCTTTCTAAGAACTATTTTTCATTTAAAGAGTTTATGCACAAGCAAAACTTGAGCTAAGCAGTAGGTGGTTCAGTGACCCCCATTCTAAACAAGTTTAGTATTAGTCCTTTGGTAGGAGCCATTTCCTTGTGTTACTGATTTTTCAGCACATAAAAGGTATGGATGCTCTATTGGCAATATATTACTTTTGTAGAATAAAAACCTTTTTCATTTTGATTGACTTTATACACCAGGGATATTTTGCATTGAGTTCTTGGAGATCATTGTAAGAACTAATTTAAAATGCATATGGTTTTACTTGGATTTAACAGTATGCATTACCACTGATATATAAGGGCTCTTTGGAAGAAACTTAGCAAGTACAGCCTAGGATAACCATAAGGTTTTTTACAGCTACGTAACCTAAAAGGTAGGACCCAAGCATGTGCAGGACTAGTGGCCAATGGTGCCACACATATTGACCCTACAGAGATAGCAATCCTGGTTGGTGGATAGGTTTGATGAAAATTTCATTTCCTTATCCCCACCTAACTTATCACAAATCTTCCCCTGAAGTCCATCCCCCACCCTACATATCTGAAGAACAGGTCCTCAAAGCCTTGTCCAAGGCAAAAACACAGCCCCTATGGGACCAGACGACATCCCAGGCTGTCTTCTAAACAGGCTAGGACATGAACTAGCATCACCAATATGTACTCTTTTCAATCAAATCCTAACCACTGGCTTTGTTCCTGCAGAATGGAGAACAGCAGCAGTTTTTCCCCTCCACAAAGGTGGCCTAGCAACAGACCTGGGGAATTAAAGACCCATAAATCTGACCAGTCTCATCTGTAAGGACATGAAACTTATTATTTTGTACCTCATAAATAAAGACATATGTGACATCCTAACCCAGGATCCTACCCAATCTGGCTTTTTCAAAGGCACATCCTGCCTGTTAAATCTGGTGGATTTATTTGAAAATGTGACCAAGGCCACTGACAAGGGCAAATCTCTGCACACAGCATACCTTGACATGGCAAAGGCTTTTGACACAAACCCATATTCAGGCATTACTGATAAACTTGGCAAACTGAATGAATGTAAACACCTTTGTTGTAAGATGGGTTGCCAATCGGCTCACAAACCAGACACACACTATCAAAGTGGGTGCCTCCACATCAGTCAGCAGACATGCTACCTATGGGGTGCCATAAGGGTCAGTGCTTGGCCCCTTACTGTTTGGTGTATACTTTTCAGAAGTTCAGGTCAAAACTAAGGGGATGTGTCTGACCAAGTCTGCAGACAATTGCAAACTAAGTTCAGTCACTGAATCCCCAAATGATCTTAGTATGCTCCAGGAGGGTCTTACATAGACCAACAAATGGACTATTAGTCACAGTCTCAAACTGAATGCAAGGAAATGCATCATCATTCCCTTCAGCACACACAATGTCCCTTCACACTATAAAATCAAGAGCAATACCCGAAGTACTCATAAAGTGGTAAGGGACCTGGGACCAAAAGTTGACTGTGACCTTAACTTCAACCACCACGTGTCTACTGTAATAAGGAAAGTCTTCTATGTAGCACACTTGATTAGTAAAAGCGTTGCCTCAAGAGCAAATAAGGTTATATCCCCTCTATACGCGGCACTTATCTGCCCCATAATTGAGTAAAACACCCATTCAGCATGTATTAAGCACCTGCAGCAATCGGAGATACCTCAGAGGTTTTTACAAAGAAGATCAAGGGAGTACAGCATGTGCCTTACACAGACCAACTAAAGTCTCTGTCACTATACTCCATATCGTATAGATGTCTTATGGGAGACTTATGCCTGGCCTACTGAACAATCCAAGACCCAAACCTAATGACTTTGGTGCATATTCGTAAATCAAACGGGACTAGGGTGACCAATTCCAGGGACCTAAATATAGCCTGCAACTTAAATAGCACATGCTAGAGGTACAGATTTATCTCCCAGCAACTGCCGTATCTTTGGAACAGGCTACCAATTCATGTTAAACAGAGCAGGGGAACCTGGACGAATGGATGGGGAACTATAAATTCTTACCAGGGATAGTACCCATACGCCTCCTGGACATGGGCCGTCATCACTAAATGCAGTCTTCTGTATTGACTAGCATTTCTATGGTATTGCATTGGGATGAAACAGCTAGGCTTAAAATAATTTCAGAGTCGATAGCCCAGTAATTTCCTATGATCCTATGATCCTATGATCCAGAGTATAATACATTTTTGATTAAATTATATACGAATGAAACATGCAGTAAGAAAATGCTTCATTATTTTACCATGCATTCATGTTTCTTAAAAAAAAGAACCTTATGCAAAGCCAGGCTATACAGGCAAGTAAATTAACAAAAAAATAATGAAGATTTTGTGCATGAAGTATCCAATTTAAAAAAACAATTCATATAAATGAGATGTCTAGCTGCGCTGGCTAAAAATAGTCAACCAACCCATCAAGATAAGAACTACTAAACATCAACTTGTGTTTATTGCTTATTCACAATAGGAATGTGTAACTGATCAAATGGATATTAATAGTGTCAGTGATTTATGGTTTACTTATTCAACAGATTTTGAGTCTAGAAAAATATATCAACAATAATTGATACATATTTCAGGGATATGTTGCTGCATATAAACTGAAAGGTGAAATACCCATGTTTGTGTTTAAAAGTAATTGAGGAGGATTCACAAAAATTCCTTCCTCCAGCATAAAGTATTGAAGTATGCAAAGTGGTTTGGGCAAGTATCATGTCATAGAGAAATTCCAACTCAGAGACAAGGCAAGGCCTTACAGAGAAATGCCTCATTAACCACTCATTAATAAGCTTCTGAAATGAGGACTGTGCTGCACTGTCAGATGTGACGAAAGTAGAGGTTTTCCTAGCAGCCTATTCAGGGTATTAACAAAGACACTCCCTATGGTCAGATACACAGACCCCACACACAAATACACAAATGCACGTGGACACACACATTTATATAACCATATGCACATATATGCACATACATGCATACATTAACAGCAGCTCACACACACACACACACACACACACACACACACACACACACACACACACACACACACACACACACACACACACACACACACACACACATACACACACACACATATATATATATATATATATATATATATATATATATATATATATATATATATACATATACACATACACACAAACACACACACACTCACACACTTTCATCTACAAGTAAGTTGCCACACACACTCACAGACAAACTGACTCACGTATGCTTTAGTGCCCGCACACACACATACACACACACACACACACACACACACACACACACACACACACACACACACACACACACACACATTGACATGGCTCACCACCACAGGTTCACTGCACTTAAATGTATTTGGAATACTCCCACAGGACTGAATGGGTAAACATTCTCAAAAGGAAATGTGCACTTTTTCCTTCTAGAGTTCAATTTTATTCGACCTTCTAGAGACTGTTTCAGAATATGGTGGGTTTAACCTGGTCATATGCTAATGGATACTACACCTATTATTTGATGCCTTACTACAGTATTTGAAGAAGCACATGTAATTTCCACATTCTGCACAGGGGAGAAGCAGCACCATACATGCTCTGCCAACTACAGCAGACACTGCAAACCTTTCTAGAAAAGAGCTTACAGCTATTTATCATTCATCATTCCAACAGGCAGCTACATTAGCATGTGGCCTTGCTAGGAGGACCTCTCCACAAGCCTAGGTCCTACAAGGAAAACCATGGTGGGAAAGTACTATAAGAATGAGAAAGACTAACGATAAGGAAACATTCCAAGACAAGGATGCTGCATTGTGGCAAGTGTTTCTGAACCCAGGGATAGTAATTTAAAAAAACTGTTTGTGATGAGTACTATATCTATGAAAGCAAACAACAAAAGTTCAAGGAAAGGTGCATTCAAAACTGAAAACTGTAACATGTGCAAATATATCTATGACATTACACATTTTACTTAAAGAATATTTCAGTCAACAGGAATCTTCAAGGGTATCAAAAACATAATGGTGAGATACATTTTATGAGTGAGGGGAAAGTAACAGGGACCTCAATTATTCATATACCTATATCTATCTATCTATATATATTGAACACTGACAGCTCTGTTTCTGTGTGAGGTTGCTTACAGTGGTTATTGGGGGATTTGCCCTTTCCCCACTGTAGAGCAATTTCAGAGTTGGTTTGTGTAAATAACAGGGTGGTGTGAGAAGTGCAGTGGGCTTTTCCCCTGCAAAAAACACTCCCTGGGATTCACAAAGCTTTAAGCTCCATGCAGGAGCAGTGTAGCCACTACTGCATGGAGTATGGCCACTGAGCAATCCAGGAATGTGCCCTTTTGATGTGCACGAGTGGCCCTACATTGTTCCTGCATGGAAAGCCATGCAGTATGCTAATTAGCTCATTTGCTAGTGAAAAACATGCAAATGAGCTGAATTAGCGATGCAGGAAGTAGGCAGGTCTCCGTGCCGGAACAGTGTAGGTTGCATTTCTGCAAATAAGAAAACTGAGGCATTACAGCCTCAAATAAAGAATGTATTCCATTTATTAGGCATGCCAATGGCCAAATATATGATCACTGGCATTAAAAATAGTTTAATTTTTTTTAAATAAAAGTTTTTTTTGCTGATCTCGGCCATTTAATCATAGGGCAGCACCGCGCAAACAGGATTGTGGGGAAAATCAAAAAAAATGTAAAAACACAAAATAATGTGAAATCTGCATTTTGCCATTATAGTCAATGGCATGCAGAATGAAAACAATACCAGGGAACATTCGTTGCTAAGGAGACAGGCTCAGTGTGAGTACAGTAACTATGGAGTAAGGCAGTGGTGTATGTTAATGAGGGGACTTATATTGAATCACAAATTTGTTCTGGGTGTCAGACTGCAGCTAACTGTGTAGGGCTGTGTACAGTAGAGTTAGATGACATCAAAAGTGGGTGTGTCATGCTTGTTTTAAGCACATTGGAGCTCTGGTGCCCGGGTTGCACAGCTAAGCGAGGGGGTGTGTCCCAGATAGCTTAGATGTGCTTAGCTAAGTGCAGAAACAGTAAGCATGTTTGCATCCAGGCCAAAGCCTTTTCTTCAAAGCATTGTTTACACTAGCTCAATGGGTTTGTGTGTCGCACCCCGAGGCTTAAGTATGAAGGATAAAGGGGAAAAAAAGGAAATAGCAGAACAAGAGAAATGCACTACAAAGCAATAATATGGGACTCTACAACTCACTATGGGCCATTGAAGGCAACCAATACTACAGCTGCAGGAGGCTGCATAGCTGAAAATGGGAGGAGATGTAAATAAAAAAAATAAAGGGCAACAGAACAATAAAGGAGAAATGAAGTAGAAATCAGTAATATGGGACTGTGCAACTCACTCTGGATCATTGAAATCACCCAATAATACAGCTAGCAGGTGGCTGCATAGCTGAAAATGGGAGATGATGTAAGTAAAAAAAAAATTAAAAAAAGGTCAACAGCAGAATAAAGGCAATCATGCACAAATTACCACTAATGCCTCTAACACTCACAGTGGCCAAATCAAAGACATGAGTAATATAGCTGGCAAGTGGAATGTATCACAGACAACCAATCACACAGGCAGCAGTTGCAGCACACCACTATAAAGTATGCAAACACCCCTCAGTCTGTTTTTTCCCACAAACTCTGCATCTTTGCAGTAAGCCTGGGAATGTTAACTGAAAAAAATGCTAGGGGCTGCCATCACTTTGATACATCAGTATGTACTGGAGGCTGATGGTGGTGATGAGGATAATGCTGACAACCACCCGAGACTCAGGAGAAAGAGAAGAGTGTTCAGACCCAGGGTAACCTACCAGGGGCTACATGACCTGGAGATAGTAGAGTGCTACAGGGTGGACAGGGACATACTTCAGCAACTTTTTGAGCTGTGCTGGCCTCACCTCAGAGCCAGAACGAACAGAGTGAAATCCATCCCAGTGGATACTATGGTATGTGTAGGCTTAAGAATGCTAGCTACAGGTACTTTCCAAAGAACTACTGGAGACATCATGGGGGTCTCACAGGCATCTGCATCCAGGGTCTCCACCAGTTCCTGGATGCCATGCTACCACATGCCAGTGAGCACATATATTTCCTCATACTTGTGAGGAGTAGATCAAGCAATATGCGCCTCTTCTACCATGTAGCTGAATACCCAGAGGTACTGGGTGCAATAGACTGCATGCACATCCACATAAAAGAAACATTCGGTGAGCATGGTAGGGTGTACATAAACAGCAAGGGCTTCCCCTCCATCAGCTGCCAGGTCATGTGCAATGCCTAGGACATTATCATGAATGTGTGTGCTGGCAGCCCTGGAAGCTATCATGACTCCCACATCTGGTATTCCTCACAGCTGCATTAGGGATTTGCCAGGGGGCACATCCCATATGGCCATCTGGTGGGGGATGCTGGCTATGCACTGCAACCATATGATGATGACACCCATCAGGAATGCACACACACCCATGGAAGAATGCCAGAATGAGGCACATGCCCAAACCAGGATCATCACAGGGTGTGTGTTTGGGATGCTCAAGTCATGGTTCCACTGTCTGGACATATGTGGTGGAGCCTTGCAGTACTCTCCAGTCACATGTGCACACGTGTTCATATATGTGCCATGCTACACAATATGATCCTGCAGAAACTGCTGTGCAGGAACTGGATGGGAAGGGCCACACAGCCCCCCACCATTGCCAAGTTCCCCACAGGCACAATGGGACTCGGATGAGGAACCCCCTGAGCCAGCACCTGTAGGCAGATGGAGGCACGCCCAGTATGGCCTGGCCTTGGCAAAAAGGCAATGCATAGCACACACACTGACACTGTAGGCACCCAGGGACTGACACCTCTCTCTACTCACTCACACAGTAAAAAGGGATGACATACACATCACACTACTTGTAACTTACCATGTATAGGCAGTGTACTATGTGCATCCAACATAAGCAGCCCTCAAGCACTGTACCCACAACTGCCACAGGCACAAGGTAAGTCAGTCACCTTAACAGTAAATTAATGGATCAGTATGTTCTGGTAGCATTTGTATGGTATTGTTGTGTGCAAGTAAGGGAATGAGGTGGACTACTGGGATAGCAGCAGACAACTGACAACTATGGGGGGCACCAGGTAATGTCTGGTCAATACTGGCCTGCCAACACCATGCAGTAGTACCCAAGGTGGCAAATTCCACAGCAGTATATGTGTGGGGACAACTAACTGAGGGGGTCATAGCTCAGAGCCATGGATGTTAGTGTGAGGTCCCATACCCACCCCTCAGACCCACACAGCAAGTCAGCTGTAGAAAACAGGAGAGAAATGTCGGGCAAAGCTCCACAAATGGCAGTAATGTTGAATCACCCCCCCCCCCTTATAGACCCACACAGTCATAACACAGCAGGCCTCACAGTCGCAGTAAGACTCTGAAGGGTAACAAGCTGACATGCAAATGTATGCCATTACAATTTCACTTGTGCTCTTTACTGATATGCCTGTAGTCCCCAAGACAGTGCACATTAGCATGGTAAATGGAACCAAAATGTAAAGCAAATATCAGCACAGTCTCTGCAAAAGTCTACAGTTGACATGTGTGCCCAACCCTCCCCCCCCCATATACCAACAGAAATGCAGTAGCATGTATATTTTCAGGGAAATAGCACCATAACACAGATTGGTAGGGCTGTCCCAATACACATGAAAACATGTTGCATGTGCTCAATATACAGGGGTCAATGAACTGTGTCCATGTGTGTTCAGTTCTGTCAGGATCTGACCAGCATGTTCTCCTGGCTGTCATCTTGTACTGCCCTAGGTACAGGCTGTCTGTCACAGGGCCATGTGCAGATAACTGCAGTGCCAATGATTATGCATGTCAGTGATACCTATTGCACTGCCACTAACATACCTTGAAGACACAGTGTTTTGTGAAATGTACTACACATATAATGGACTTCTTGAAGGCTGTATACCCAACGTGCTAGGGCTATTGTGAATAATCATGCTTCTTGCTACTGTTGGCAGTGGTCATTGTCAATGTGGCTTTTTTCCTTGTTTTATGTCTGCTTTTTTATTTAATGGATGTGCCTGCACAGTATAATGCAGTCTGTACCCACAACCATAACGCCAAATGTCTGACAGCAACATATCTGAACAAGAGCAGAAGTAAATGTGGAACAAAGGCACAATGATAGCCATGTGTTGTAAAAATTAAGCCCTGGCATACTGAGAATGTTGGTAGGTTGAGGGGTTTGCAGTAGTGGGAATTGTCTGAAGGTTATATAGGCTGACAAAGTAATGTCTGTCAATATTTTGTAACATCACTCTTCAATTATACTGAAATAACTTGCCATAAAAACACATGCTTATGCAGAATGGACAGAACCTCTAGCCCAACACCTGGACAATCTGCCAAAAAATGTACAGCAGAGAGGTTGGCCACACCAGGATATGACATCTCAGGTAACACAGATACCACAGAAGCAGAAGATTCCCAGCCAGTATACTGGCTTGAGTTACTGGACTCAAATGGCTGCAGCCACACCTCTCAACTGGCCTTGTTGGGGAAGAATGTACATAGGTGCCATCATAATATCAGTCTACACATAATATGACTAGTATTCCCGTGGTACAGCACTGTGATGATTTGAGGATGTCTGACACTAGGTAATAACACAATACATTGCACTGTCAGAATACAGGTATATCAGAAAATGTCTGTCAAAACAAACCATTACCCCGGGGAAAGTCCTCTGTACTCCTGAGAGATATGTCTGTAGCACACAAATCCCTGGATTGAAGTACACTTATTTCTGGATTGGAGGCCCACTCTAACTACACAAGGTCACACTGGGGATGCTCCTACACTTAGAGAATCACATGTTGGAACTTACATTGGACTATGACTATATTGTGGAGATATATATGTGCATACAGACAGCTATATATACCTTAACTGTCCCTACACATACACATCAGACAGGATTACCCCCAGCTAGCTCTAGGTGGCCCATATGTGATATATCTGCATCTGTTGTGTGTGACACACAGACATACATATATGGCCAACAGATAACTAAATATGTCAAGCATACATACACATAGATGTGGAGATGTGACAGACAGTGATAGATAGAGACACAGGGGGATGCACACAGCAGTGGGGGCCACACACATGGGTACCCTGAGTGGCATACAGTGATGTCTTGCCCTGGGCAGTGGCATACTGGCTTTAAGCAGTTGCACATGCCAGCATAAAATTGAGCCCTATTGTGTAATAGTACTGAGGTTGGGGTGTCAATATCACATCACCTGCCTGTTTGTGTGCCTCAATGTAGGTCTAAGTATTAGCAGACTGTTCCCACTCAGTACACTTCACATTGCCAAACTGCACAAGATCTGCTGCTGTCAGTCACCTTAGAACTACCATTGGACACCTACTACCCCTATACACTCTGTAGTCTGTGTGATAACAGCATGCCACTATAGTACAGGTAACTAGATAGGTAGGAGTTCAAAACTCAATGCTCAAAACTGTGTGTGTGTGTGTCTGTGTGAGCAACATTGTGTGTGCAAGACTGAGGGAGTTGTTTCTTTGTAGGTGAAACTGTTTTATGCCATTCCCACCCACAACACTTCCTACTGCCCCACTTTATCAGTCCAGATGTTGTCAGTCCCTTTATCAGCAACTATGGTCAGCTGGCAGCCCTGTAAGCTCAGTAGTGCATGCGACAAATGCTTAACACTATAGTACAAATAAGTAGCTCGGCGGCGGTTCTGCTCTTGTATCTGGCAAATGTGTGTGTATGTTTGTCAGCAGAAGTATTTTGATAAGTTTAACACCCACTGCCCTTCTTTATCAGCCCTGCTAATGTCATTCCCCATCTCAGCACCTTTGGCCAGCTCTCAATGCCAGTAAGCTCTGTAGCACATGCTTTAACTGCATAACAGTTAGTTAAGTAGAGGTTATACTCTCACATCTGGCAAGTGTGTGTGTGTGTGTGTGTGTGTGTGTGTGTGTGTGTGTGTGTGTGTGTGTGTGTGTGTGTGTGTGTGAGTGCGTGTGTGTGTGCATGGGGGGGTGTCTCTTTGTAGCACAAAGTATTTTGATAAGTTAACACCCACTGCCCTACTTTATCAGTCCTGCTGATGTCATTATCCTTATAGATTCATAAATGTGTAGTAAGCTTATGGCCCAGGAGCCTTTAAAAGCCTAGCCCATAGAAGGGCTCTCTGAAACAGGGTCAGCTAGGTGCTCTGCATGACATGTATGGGAAGTGTATGCCCATGGCATGTGCATCTCTTGGTGAGGGACCTGTCTCACCAGCATGTTGTGGCAATTGTGGTAATGAGGTAGAAGTCATTACAGTGTGGGGTGTGGAGGGATTGGGATGTCTTTATATGTAGCATTTTTAAAACAGCTGGGTCAGACATGGCTTTGTAAGTCAAGCACAGATAGTCTCTAAATAGGTGATATGACACAGAGAATAGCTGGAGTCTTCTGAGTCTGTCTGTGTAGGATATGTCCTTAATGCCTAGGAACTTCTTTTTGAGGTGCTTCTGTGGCCTTTCCAGCTGTTTCAGGTATCTAGTGAGGTACATGGCAAATGGGCCATAATACTTGAAGAGTGGTTTAATGAGGGAACAGTAGACAGAGATCATTGCCTCTGTCTTCCTGGATGCAAAACCCTTGGTAATGCAATGTGCCACATAGAAGGACTTCCTGACCACAGTGGCAATGTGGTGGTTGAAAGAAAAGTTGCCATCAGCCTGTGTCCACAGATCTCTTATAATGCCTACAGTGTTCATAGGTTCCCATTGATGTGGTACTTACTGGGAGCTGAGTGTTTTACCAAAGGGCACAATGATGCATTTTGTGGTGTTAAGCTTCTGGCCATGGTTTCCACACCACACATTGGTCTCAGTGACTCCTTTTTTAGGACATCTACATCACTTGTGGAGTTAATGATACCTCCCACCTTGCAGTCCACTGTGAACTTGGTCAGCCAGAGTTCCTCTGTGTTGGGCTGGACTCCTGAGAAGTAGATGCTGGACAGGGCACTACCCAGTACTGATCCCTGTGTGACTCCACTTGTGACTGCTTGCCAGCCTGACTTGAAGTTTGCCACTGTCACACTGTGTGTTCTGTGAACCAGTTTGCAACCCACCCACTGATATAGGGGTTGATGCCTAGTTTGGTGGGTTTATCAATACTTCCTGACTGAGGAATGGTATCAAAATCCTTGACCAGATCAAGGTAGGCTGAATGCAGTGCCTTACTGTCATATACAGCCCTGGTGACTCACTCAAAGAAGTCAACCAGGTTGAGCAGGTATGATCTGCCATTCACAAAGCTAAACTGTGTGGGGCCCAGAGTTAGGAAATCACCTATATCTTTGTCAATCAGGTCCCTGATGATGCTGTCCATACCTGTACATATTAGACTCATCAGGCTAATGGGCCAATAATCCCGAGAGTCTGTAGATGCTACACCTTTATGGAGAGGGATGACTGTAGCAGTGTGCCATTTTGGAGGGACAAAGCCTGAGGAGAGGCTGTGACTGAACAGGGCACACAGATGTGGTGCCAGGTCTCTTTCTACATCATGCAAAATGCAGCCACAGATATGTTTGGGTCCCATGGAAGCTATATTCTTGCCTAAGGCAATGCAGATCTAACCTGGCCTGCAGTAATGATGGGTGCCTGGCATTCATTTGCCATTGTGATTGCTCCCTTGGGGAAGAGGGGTAAAGCTGGAGCTGAATATGTTGGCAAAACTGCTGGAAAGACTGTTGTCAATGTTGTCTCTGGATAGGAGTTAGCATTGTGCAGTAACTTACAGCACTTGTGGGTATTGCTGTGGAGGTTGTTGATATAACTATCAAAGGCTGTTGTGATAGTTGTCAGTGTCTGCTGCAATTCTGCCTTCATAGCTGCCTGTAGATGATCCCATGAGAGATCCCAAGTTGTGGTTGATGCTAATAAGGGGGTTCCCCAGTCTTTGGACACCACCTTTTTCTGCAACAGTGTCCTCCTTCTGTTGTACACTTTAGGAATGGCAGGGGACCATCACATTGGCTTCCAGTGTTTGGATGACAGCGTCTTGGTTCTGTTGGCTATGGCTGGTACTGTGCATTTATTTACATGTTTGTATAGTGCATATGTGTATGATTCAACAGTCAGGTAGCTATTTCCCATTGGCATGGGTGCAGTGAAGTCATCCACTTCTGTTTTTATGACTCCAAAGTCAGGTTTGGAGAGGTTTTTCAAGGTGGTTACCTTTGCGGGGGGTGTGGGTAAGATGTTGAGTTCCATGTTGATTACATTATGTTTGGATCTGACCAGGTAGGGATTGACAACTGTGGTCAAGCAACAGTCCCATATGTAAGTAATCAACACAGGTCAAGGTTGTTGCATCCTCTAGTGGGGTTCAGTATGAGCTGGTCCAGTGCATTGAAACTGATGAGTTCCAGGAAGCACTGGGTCAGTGTATTGGTGCTTGACTACTTTTCCCAGTTGATGGAGGGCTAGTTGGAGTCTCCTACTATGTCAGTGTTGGGTTGGACTTTCATAGATGCCAGGATGTTGAGGAATGTGGATTGACAGTCTAGGGACATAGATGGGGACCCATAGCAGGCTATGACCTGGATTACACTATTTCCCAAAGTCAGTTGTACCTGAAGTATCTCAGATGCATTATGCTGGGATACTAGTCTGGAGGTGTGCATATCCATTATGAATATGGAGACACCACCACCTGTGGAGATGTGGTCCATGTTTTTGGGCTGACAGCTGTGGAATGTGTCATAGCCTGTTAGTGGAGGGCTGCTGTCTGCTGCTGTGAACCAGGTCACCGTTACAGCACAAATGTCAATGTCCTCCACTTTGAGGAGTGCTTGTCTATTGTTAAGCAGCATGACCCTCAGATTGCATACATGTCTAGCTGTTATGGTGGTCATTTGATTTTGAATACTGCCTAATAAGGCACTATAGGGGTGGCAAGACACTTAGCTAGTACTTGGAAACCTAGGGTTGACAGATGCAGGCCATCTCTGGCAAGGCATTGAGGTCTGTCAATCATGTTATCCAAAGCAATACTGGATCCCCTGAGAATGACACACAACATGTTAGCCAATGTTGCAGTTAATCATTTGATGATAGTACTGCAGCATCATTCTGAGTGATGGTAGTATACTGCTCAGGGCTACTATCACATCTGCCTGGACCACCTAATCTGAGAGTTCAGCCATGTCTCTTCTCATGTAGTCCAGGGAGATGTGTCCCAGATCATTCACACCCACATGGATGATGACAGAGTGATACTTGTAGTTGTTGTGGAGGGCCCTGACTGGGTGTGTCATGTGTTGGATGCTGGCATGTGACAGACAGCTGGCTGTTACCTCCTCCATAATCAACCTAGTGAGTGGGACAACTGTGTGCCTCAGTATTGAGTCACCCATGATTACTGTATTGTGTAAGGTGGTTAGCCTTAGGGGCTTAGGTTGAGGGGCACACTGTGTAGGTGACATATGTGTCCTTTGGCATGTGCTGTGTCGTGGTGTCTGAATGAGCGTCTGTCTTGCTGGTCTGTGCTGTTTGGGTAAATGTCCATTGAGTTCCTCTGTGAAGGTAGGAGTGTGATTTTTCAGTGTATGTCAGGGCTGTCATAGTGGGTGTGGTGCCAAGCTATGTGTTCCACATGGTGTGGTGCAGGAGTTGACCTTATCATCTTAACCAGCTATTGCAGTCTTTGCTGGAGAGTGCCTGTTTCCATATTTGGTGATATAGGGGTAAATCTCACAGGTCTGAGTGTTTGGAGTTTAGAGGAGAGGGTTGTCTGTGTACATGAGGCAGTTGCAACAGTGCCTCAGAATAGACAAGTGCACCAGGTTAATGAGTGAAAGCACATAAAACTGCACTTTAGTCATGCCAGGAGGACTGGTCATAACTACTAAGTTCTGGGGCTAATTCTGTGAGGAACGAATACTGCTGATGGTTTCCAGGTGTGCTACACTTATTGATACAATAACCTATTGAAGTGCAAAGCTATTATGCTATTTGAAGTGCAAGACAGAAAGAACTAGCAAGATGTAAGTGAAAAACTGAAGGCAGACCTATTGTCACCTGTAATACTTTACCTCAGCTATGCAGTTATCAGCACCTTTGTCCAGTTGCTAGTCCAGTAAGCTCTGTAGTGCATGTGGTAACTGTGTAACACTATAGTACAAATAACTAGATAGGCAGGTGTTCTAATCTCCATACTGGCAAGTGTGTGCGTGTGTGTGTGTGTGTGTGTGTGTGTGTGTGTGTGTGTGTGTGTGTGTGTGTGTGTGTGTGTGTGAATAATATACTGTGTGGGTTATACCATTTTGAGTTGTGTACCACCCTTTTGACTTCCCCTCACCCCAATTTAGTAGTCCTGTTGATGTCATTCACCTTAGAAGTACCTTTGGACTATGTGAAATTGTATAAGCTCCATGGCACATCTGATAACTGCATAACACTGTAGTAGACATAGATAGGTAGGAGTTCTAACCTCAATACTTGTTTGTGTGTGTGTGTGTGTGTGTGTGTGTGTGTGTGTGTGTGTGTGTGTGTGTGTGTGTGTGTGTGTGGATCATACCATTTTGATGTGTGTACCACACACAGTTGGTGACCACCTCCTGATGCCATTACTTTATATAGTGTGGTAACAGCCTCACATGCAGCATGTTAAACCACTGTACAGGCCATATCAGTCCTCTGTACAGATGTGTCCAAAATAGCCAGATGTTTGCAACCTATAAGTGGTTTGTGTGCGGTAATAATGTCCATGTATGTGATATTGTTGCCAAATAGACCACAGTGAGTGCACTGACGCATATAGCAGCATCAGGTATCATACCTTACTGAAACATCATGCTGATACAATGTCTGCTACCCTCTCACTTGTCCAGGCTTGTAGGTGCAATACATGAATCCAGATGCTTGGTTTTGCAAGTGAATTGTTCATGTTATGGGTCACATGAAAGGTTGGAAATGGTGTGGACTGACATACTGTGGTATCAATTTATATATATCACAAACACCTGGCATCTTAAAAGGGGTGTGCACATATTTTATATCCACTGTATAGCAGTAATGTTTCAGACATATTCCTATCTTAGGCCATTTGTCCATTCCATTTTGCTGGTCTCTGTCCAGATGTCTTGCACTGAAAGGTTGTGAGGTATGCTACAGGGATGTTAAATTTTCTTCAGACAGGCCACTGTGGTGACCACTGTGATGCAATGCAGTTAACCCCACCACAAGTGAACATGCACATAAAGCAATATGGCTATTTGTGATAGTTGTGTGCATGGTAAATTGGATCCCTACATGTCTGGGGTATTGCCAAACCACAACAGAACAATTCCATACTCACCAGATTCAGACTGCTGTCCCATATGCAGACCAGAGGGACCTAGGTAGTTGTGGGAGAGAGGTATTGTCAGCAGATTCACATGTGGCATTGGTACAGGATGGATACAGCATGTCTGCACATTTACAATACAACCCCCAATACTACACAATTTGCTGTCCTTCACCATAGATGTGCACATCTGTGCATTAGAAAACCCTATCCACTACTGCAGTCTGACCTGACATATGCACATAGGTACTCTACAGATACAAGTATGTCTGATACAGTAGTCTACTAATCCCCACTGGAGCCTTACCTGCATGCTGCTTGTCCATTGTGTTGGTGCCACCCACTTCGAGCATGTGGGGTTCTGTACCCTGGTGTTTTACTGAGGTGGGTGCCACAAGATTGGTGAGGAGCTCCACAGTTGGTGTCAGTGGAGGCTGCATGGCTGGTCCCCCACCTGTGGCTGTGTGGTCCCTGGACATGGCAGCAGCCCTTTGCCAGGCATGGCATAGGAGGTCGGTGGCACAATGCCTGACCTGCTCTTATGTACATGTGTGCAGGCCAAAATTGTTTACCCTGTGGACAGGGTCATCCCACAGGGCGGTCCTCTCTCGCAGATGTTGCTGGCTTCGGTGAAACTGTAGTGTGTGGTTCTATATTATGGCTTCGATTATTAGGTTGGATTCTGCTGGTAAAAAGGTGGCTTGCCTTTGATGTGAAATTGCACCTGGAAGACATAAACAGGGAAACACTTCACAGGACCCCATACATTTGGCAACAGTATGTACTGAACCTGCACATGTACCTTGAATACCAGTAGCCACCACTCACAACCACTAGCGCTGTAATCTGTCAGCATAGTATCAGCTTGCATTGCACTCCTGGTCCTGATGAGTCATATTCCCTCCAGTGACCGCTAGTTAATTGCATAATCCTTTATTCCTCATTCAGGTTTGTGTAGACATAACATTGGCCATCTTCCATGCAGATGGGGTGTGGATGATGCTGAGGCTTGGTGTGACTGCAGTGTGTAATGGAGCTGGGACACATGCCTGAGTTCATGTAAGATGCAGACAGGGATGATATCTTGACCAATGAATACTTACGTTTGTTGCCTTTCAGTAGGCAATATGTACCTGCTCACTGGTGATGAGGGGAGGGGTGTGGGTGCTGTGCATATCCACCTATAGTGATGTTGAACCAGGGGAGGTGATGTTTGGCCTAACCGTATCTGCAGCAGGTTGCCTCTAGCTATGTTGTGTGGGTATGTGGTTGGGTTGGTTTGTTGCCTCTGAGATTGCAGACATATGGGAAGATGGCCTTATGATTGGCCTTGGTGGATGTCTCCAATTTGTACTTATAGTTAGCCTTACAGTAATCCACCTGTGACCTTATATGCTTATTCAAACAATAGCTGACTTGATGACAGGGTGGTGCCTGCTCCTACTTTGCCCTGTACAGCCAATATAGGGACCAGGTCTGTGATTTGCATGTTGCTGCTGTCCAGCAAAGGGGATTACTCTACTTTGGTGGAGGCAGGTGTGACAAGTAAAGTATTGCTGAGTCCATACAGCTAGGTAGGTGTTCATATAGCTGTTTGTAGTAGGCATGGACACAAAGTTATAACACAGTTGGACACCTCTCCAATTTTAAATTGATAATCATGCTTATTGTAGTACCCATGGCTGTGTCAGGGCAATGTAACAACCAGTAGCTGTAGAAATGTCACTCTTGGATGCACAGTAACTAAGATTACACACATGTACAACATGTACAGCTTCTTTATCTGACATTTTGCATCCTGTGTCTGTTGTTATGAGGTGGATACATACACCTACTCATACTGACATGTGCACAGGTAATATCTCACATACATGTCTGTTCTATGTCAGTATGGCACACTGTATTCACAATCTTGCTGCCCAGTCATCCCTCTCAATCTATTACAGCAGGACATCTATAGGATGCCACACATACATGGGGGGGGGGGGCAATGGAATAAAATGAGTGACACTGTCTCAGTTTTGCTGTAACACACTTGAGTCATTCGATAGCACAGTAGCCTTTGTACTGACAGGCATCCCCTGGAGGATGTCCAACACTCATATGGCAGGAAGAGAGGAGAAAGGCTAGGAGTGTGGTAGTGAGGGTAAGAACTTTTAATGTTGGCAGTATGACTGGTATATGGACAGAGCTAGCTGATATGATGGCCAGGGGAAGGTTTATATATTGTGTGTGCAAGAAATAAGATGAAAGGGGAGTACAGCTAGGTGTATGGGAGGCAGATCACAATTGTGCTATAATAGTGTGGATGGGAGGGGAAGGGGGTAGGGGTTCTCCTGAAGGAACAGTATGCCAAGAATGTTTTTGAAGGATGACATGAGTGTCTGATAGAGTGATGGTTATGAAGCTGGAAACTGATAGTGTAATGATGACTGTTGTTAGTGCATATGCTACACAAGTTGGCCGTGAGATGGATGAGAAAGAGAAATGTGAAGTCCGTTGGATGATGTGGTGATGACTGTACCCAAGGGTGACAAAGTGGTCATTGCAGCAGATGTCAATGGGCATGTTGGGGAAGGGAACAGAGGGGATGTGGAAGTGATGGGTATGTATGGTGTTCAAAGGAATACAGATGGTGAGATGGTAGTGGATTTTGCAAAAAGGATGGACATGGCTGTGGTGAATAGGTACTATAACATGAGGGAGGAGCATAGGGTGACATACAACAATGGATTAAGATGCACACAGGTGGAATATATCCAATGTAGGAGGGCCAGTTTGAAGGAGATTGGAGACTGTAAAGTGTTGACAGGGGAAAGTGTATTTAGGCAGCATAGAATGTTGGTATGTAAGATGATGTTGGTGATCAAGAAGAGGATGAGTGTGAGGTCAGCACCAAGGATAAATTGTGTGAACTGGAAAAGGGTGATTGTGAGGTGGTGTTCAAGGAAGAGTTAAGACAGGCACTGGGTGGCATTGACAATTTACCAAATATCTGGTTAAGTACAGCAGAACTACTAAGGGAGACAGCTAGAAAGGTGCTTGGTGTGACATGTGGATGGAGGAAGTAGTACAAGGAGACCTGGTGGTGGACTGAGGAAGTACAAAACAATATACAGAGAAAGAGGTTGGGGAAGAAGGAGTGGGACTGTCAGAGAGATGAGGAAAGTAGACAGGAGTATGAGGAGATGAGGTGCATGGCAAAGAGAGGGGTGGCAAAGGATAAGGATGAGGCATATGAAGAGTTGTATGACAGCTTGGACACTAAGGAGGGATGAAAGGAGTTGTATCAATTGGCTAGACAGATGGACTGAGCTAGGAAAGATATGCAGCAGATAAGGGTGATAAAGGATAATGAAGTAAATGTAATCACAAGTGAGGAGAATGTGTTGAGCACATGGACAGAGTACTTTGAGAGGCTGAAGAATGAAGACTGAAGAATGAAGACAATGAGACAGAGAAGACTGGATGATGTGGGTATGGTGAATCTGGAAGTACAACAGCTTAACAAGGAGGATGTAAGGATAGCTATGAGGAGGATGGATACTGACAAGCCTGTTGGTCCACATTACCTACCTGTGGAAGCATTGAGGTATTTAGGGGAAATGGCAGTGGTGTTTTTAGCCAGACTATTTACTGATATCTTAGGAAGTGTGAGGTTGCATGAGGAGTGGAGAGAAAGTGCTTGGTTACGGTTTTAGGAATAAGGTTGATGTGCAGAGCTGTGGTTACTACAGAGGGATAACAGTGACCAGTTACAGCATGAAGTTATTGGTAAGAGTAGTGGAAGCTAAGTTAAGCAGGTAGGTGATGAGTAGTATGATTTCATGCCAGGAAAGGGCACTACAGATGCAATGCTTGCCCTGACAGTGTTAATGGAGAAGGACAGAGAAGGTCAGGAGTTGCTTTGTGTCTTTCTGGACATAGAGAAAGCATATGACAGGGTGCTTGTATTGTATGAGGAAGTCATGAATGGCAGAGATATATGTAAGAGTGGTACAGGATATGTACAAGGGTGATGTGACAGCAGTGAGGTCTGCATTGGGAGTGACGGATGTGTTTAAGATGGTAGTGGGATGACATCAGTGATCAGCTGTGAGCCCTTTCTGATTTGCAATGCTGATGGACAGGTTGACAGACAAGATCATACAGGAGTCCCCGTTGACTATGATGTTTACAGATGACAGTGTGATCTGTAGTGAGAGTGGGGAACAAATTTAGGAGACCCTGGAGAGGTGGAGATATGATCTAGAGAGGAGAGTAATGAAGGTCAGCAGGACTAAGGCAGAATATCTGTGTGTGATTGAGAGGGAGGATAGTGGAATGTTGAGGATGCATGGAGTAGAGCTGCAAAGGTGGATGTGTTTAAATGATTGCAATCAACATTTCAAAGTAATGATGACTGCGGAGGACAGGTGAAGAAGAGATTACAGGCAGGATGGAGAGGGTGGAGAAGAGTGTCAGGAGTGATTTGTGACAGACGAGTACCAGTAAAAGTGAAATGTAAGGTCTACAAGAGGGTAGTGAGACCAGCTATGTTATATGAGTCAGAACTGGACATGGCAGAGTTACAGATGTTACGATTTGCACTTGGTGTGACAAGGGTGCACAGGTTTAGCAATGTGTATATGAGAGGGTCAGCCCTTGTTGAATGGTTTTGAGACAAATCAGAGCAGCAGGATTACATCGGCTTGGACGTGCTGAGGAGGGATGCTGAGTATATTGAGAAAAGGATGGTAAGGATGTAGCTGCCAGGTAAGAGGAAGAGAGGAAGGCCTCAAATAAGGTTTCTGGATGTGGTGAGAGAGGACATGCAGGTGGTTGGTGTGATAGAGCAAGATTCACAGGAAAGGCAGAAATGGCAACAGATAATCCACTGTGGCAATCCCAAATGGGAACAGCTAGAGGACAAAGAACAGGGTATTGTAATGTCAGTCTTCACAGATTTGCCAAGGATTTGCCACACATAACACAACTCAATGGGTAAATGACTACAAATATGAGGCACACATATGGTCAGTGTGCATAACACTGGACAGTTAAATAGTATGAGCTCAGTATATCACATGCAGTTCAACACGGACATCTGCAACAGTACTTTAATATTTAAATACCATGTATAGGTCTCACATTTCTGAGACAAATAAGAATATCATAGTTGTATTCCCAAGTAAGATATAGATTATGTACAACATCCCAGTAGCTGGCCTAGCATTGTCAAAGTCAGTATTGTTCTACACTCACTCCAGTAGTAGTCATATGTGAGCCATCCTTTCCTGGGGTGACTCAGGGGTCTGACCTATGATCTATGTCACTGCAGACAGACCCAGATGCTATGGCCATAGGTTCTGATTAGCAATATATTAGTATAGCAAGCCTTGTTGAGACATATATGTTAAACATCCAATTTTCCATTTCTGCATACCTCCTACTGCAGTCCATTAAATGTTTACTTGTTTGACATACCTTTTTTTATTTCCAAGTTTAGGTGGTTATATCCTGTTTTTTCTTCAATTTCTCACTCTCTCTCTCTCTCTCTCTCCCACAGATGTAGGGTGTACATCTGTTTTGCATAGGCAGCAGCTTGTCTTTTGTAGCTAATAGGTTCATAGGTTCATACTAGGCTATCTGCCCTAGGGCATTTATAAGCCTAGCCAGAGTGTGTTTGGCTTTCGTCACCCATTTTAAATTAATTTTGCTATGCCCTTTTTTTCGAGGTTAGTATACTGTGCCTATGTCTAACAGTGACACAGAAGTGATACCAGGGGTAAACCTAAGATCCCCCATCCACTCATCAAGATTCCTCTTGAAGAGATTCAATGAGGGTCTCTGCCTAACCTGGACTGGGATTTAATTCCAGAGTGAAGGGAGCCTCTGGGTTATGAATCTGTCCCTCCAGCATGTCCTGTTTATTTCAGTGCTGAGGTTCAAGTCTCTCGAGTGCGTAGCTTGATGGGATTTGGATTTTCTGAGGTGCAACATGTCCATTAATTCAGGGTTGGACATGGCTTTATACGTCAGGCACAGATCGCCTCTGAGCAGGCGGTATGCCACTGAGTAGAGCTGGAGTTTCTTTAATTGGGCAGCATATGGCATCTGTTTGAGCCCTTTGATCCTCTTGGTGAGGTACTTTTGGGGTCCTTCCAGTTGCTGCAGGTGTCTGGTAAGGTACATCTCAAAAGGGGCATTGTACTCAATTATGGGCCTGATGAGGGATGAGTAAAGAGGCACGATGACCTCCCCTGATCTAGATGTGATCATACCCTCTATGATGCTGTTGTTCACACACCTCCAAGAAGTCCCCCTCACAGGCAAGGAAAAGGGGCTATGCCCACATGAAGTACTCATGTAATGCTCATAAGCAGGTGATGGCCTGTGCACCAATTGTCTCCCACTTGCTAATTGCATGCAGAACAGCTGTGTTTTTATTCCTATAGCCAGTGGCATGGCAACACACTCCTATAATTGAGTACTTCATGTGGGCATAGCCCATTTTCCTTGCCTGTGAGGGGGACTTCTTGGAGGTGTGTGAACAACAGCATCATAGAGGGTATTTGGAAATACTTCTTACAACCAAAAC
This sequence comes from Protopterus annectens, assembly GCF_019279795.1. Classification (NCBI taxonomy): domain Eukaryota; kingdom Metazoa; phylum Chordata; order Ceratodontiformes; family Protopteridae; genus Protopterus; species Protopterus annectens. The sequence continues at coordinate 824,729,491 of NC_056730.1, forward strand.
TGTGGAGACAGGCCAACAAAATGGGCGAGAAGGTCCCAGATATAGTGACTGAATGTACATATTGCTGTTATACATGTGGATTAATGCTAGTCAAACAGGCTTTGTGTGAACATGGAGTTTCTGCGTGATGTAGGTTAAAGTATTTTGTGGCTGTCCATAATACACCTCAAAGTGCTATACTTTGCAAGGGCTGCTGATGTCCCTCACCTTACAAGTATGTTGGGATGCCCTTCAATCTATGAGCTCCTTGGCATGTGCAACAAATGTGTAACACTGTAGTAGCAATAACTAAATAGATAGGGATTTGAATCTCAGTGCTGGCAAGTGTGTTTGTGTATGTGTTTTGTCGTGCACCATATCCATTGGGGGGCAGGTTTGGCAAATTTTTCACCCCAGTACACATCCAAATGTCCACTGTACAGGGCCCACTGTTGTCAATCACTGTAGTGGTATCTGTGGACACTCTGCAGCCCTATAAGCTGTGTGCCTTGTGAAACAACTATGTAGCAGTACGGACACAAAAACAAGACAGGTGGGTCTTCTAATCCTGTGATACCATTCGCCACTCAGGAATCATAGACAAACACACCCATCTAGGCATCAACCCCTATGTCACTAGGTGGGTTGCAAACTGGCTCATGCATGGGACCCAACATGTGAAGGTAGCAGACTCCATGTCAGACTGTCAACCAGTCATGACTGGATTAACACAGGGTCTTGTCATGGGTCCCCTCATGTTTGTCATGTATGCTGCTGACATCCAGAACAACACAAAGGGACCCTGGCTGACAATGTTTGCAGACAATTGCAAGGTGGGTGCTATGTGTACATCCCCATATCATGTTGACATCCTGCATAGAGGCCTCACTGAGACATCCGACTGTTGTCAGAACACTGGCCTTAGGCTGAAGGGAAAGAAATGTGTCACAATCCAGTGTGGAATCAATGTGGTTTCCATGAATTAACGCATTGCTAGTAGTCCAATGGACACAGAAGTCCTTATAAGAGGCCTGGGGACACAGGCTGACAGTGACCTCTCTTATGGCCGCCAAATTGCTACTATGAACAGAAATAACTTCTATGTGGCACATCTCATAACTAAGGGTGCATCATCCAGTAAGGAAGAGGTCAATGTCTCCCTCTACTCTGTCCTCATTAAGCCAACCAGCAGATACAATGGCCCATTTGCCATGTAGCTCACTAGACACCTGCAACAACTGTGGAGGCTGCAAGTGCAAAATTGTGAAATAGGACCCTATCCCTTAAACAACTGTGCTACATGGACAGAGTGCAATAACTCCAAGTACTCTTGGCCACATCTTGGCTACTTACAGGCAATCCCTGCTTGACTGACAATGCCATGTCTGGTTAGCTATGTTAGGAATGCCATATCTAGTGAAACTCTGATCTGTATGCACACCATGCCATGGATACCTCAACCTCTTTACCACAATCAACAGAACATGCTGGAGGACAGGTACATAACCCAGCGAGTGGACATGTTATGCTATATATGTCACATACATCTCAGAGCACCTCACTGGCCATCTTCAAGAGAAATATGGATGAGTGGATGGGGAATTTAACTGTCACTCTGGCCATCACTCAAGTGGCAATAGTCTATAGACGCACTGGGAAAAAATGTCACATCACATGATGTCAGGGTACTCCCATGAGCTAGGATTTTCATGGCTCCATGCCCATTAGCCTGGTACACACCTATGAACACATGATCCAATGAATCTCAGTCCTGGCAAGTGTTTGTGTGTGTGTGTGTGTGTGTGTGTGTGTGTGTGTGTGTGTGTGTGTGTGTGTGTGTGTGTGTGTGTGTGCGCATGCAAGACCAGTATCCTGAGTGTGTGTGGTTGAGTGAGGAATATATCCATTGGGTGGCCATGTATTACAACTGTAGGCCATTGTACTCCCAGCACAGTTCCACTCTATGAGGGCCACTTTTTACATCAACCGTAGAGGTATCTGTACACACTATTCAGACCTATAAGCCTTCTGCTCTGTGCAACAGCTATGTAACAGTATGGAATGAGCAGCTAGAGAGCCAGGCTCTTAATCACAGTGCTGGCACACTTGTGTGTGTGGATTGGTGTGTATAGCAGTGTTTGGGAGTATATACACTCATGCATGACATTAGTATGAAACCTGTCACACTCACTACACCATCCACTGCCATACCTTACAAGGGCATGTGATGTCACTCACTATACATGTACTTTGGTAATTCAATACATTATGAGCTCTGTGCCACCTGTGATAACTGCATAATACTGTACTACCACTAACTAGATAAGTAGAAATTTCAAACCCAACACTGACAATTACGATTGTGTGTGTGTATGTGTGTGTGTGTGTGAGCAAGTATTCTCTGTGTGTTGGGATTTACAAATCTGAGGTGTGTTCCACCCACTACACTTACCATCATCCACTGTACATGAGCTGCTGATGTCAGCCATCATACACTTACCTGTATACACCCCTCAGCCCTATAAGCTACATGGCACATGCAAAAACCATTATACAGACCTGTTAATTGTATACAGCTTTACCCTGGATATGATACACTCAATGTGTTACTACACTGCCATACCCCTTGTAGATACTGTATGCAAGGCCATATCCTGCTGACACACAGATACCTAGAAGACAGAATACATTATGGAGACAACACTCAGTCAGTGTTAATAACAACAATACTGCATCATGGCTGGACAGCTACATTCTCTGACATGTAACCACTAAACATGCTGGCTGACAACACTTTACACAGCATTACATTTCAAAACTGTACTAATTTCACCCTGCGCATCTGAACCATAATAGCATGTCTCTGCATCAATGGTATGGATGACAGGGATGTGGCACAGGTATCATCATATGCACAGGGTGTGGTGTGGGTTTGCCAGAGGCCTAGGCTGGACCATTTGCTTGACATCATGTGTGTGTGTTTGGGGGTTGTTCATTACATGGGCCGTGCATATGCGGTGTGTGTAAGACTGGAGGTGACCTGGCTGCGATGGTGATGTGTGTGTGTATGGATGCACATGGTCATGCCATGTGGCTGCCCTACACAGGGGTATGTTGGACAGCTGTGGACTGTACATGGCAGGGTGTACAGTTCACCATCTCTGGCCATAAACGTGGGAACTGGGCCTGCCAGGGTCCCACTGGCATGACCAGGCACACGGCCAGATGCAGTACTACTCCCGATGGTGACTGCTGTCTGCTGGATCCACATCCCTGTTGGGACCAGCCTGGACCACATGTCCATGGCCTGCTGCATTGTGGCATTGACAGCGACACCCCTGCAGTCATACTGCTGGCACTGCCACTATGGGAGCGAGAAGCTGCATGGCTATGTGGACCTTCAGCTGTTCGTACTGCTGTCCTACGTCCATGTAGCAGATGGACAACTCCGACCACATGCTCTATCACAGACCTTCCACATTCAAGGATTGACATTCCACGGTCGAGGATTCCCACCATCTCACCCAACTGTCTCTCCATGACCTCAGCATAATAACGGTGGGCATCAGCATGATCATGGAGGTTGTCATGCATAGCAGGAAGAGTGGCAGTTATGATCCTGAGAAGCTGTCTGGTATTACGTTCACTATGTGCCTGTGCCTCCATGATGGTCTAAAACATGTGTCTGGTGACACTTGCTGTGGCACTTGTGACAGGGGCATGACTGGCAGCAGTGCTCCTTCGAGCACCCCTGCCCATCCACCTGTGTGGGACCTCACCTGTTATCTGGTTATGGCTGGTGTCTACAGACACACTTGCTATAGTCACCACACTTGCCTGTCCCATGCCACCACCCACCAATTGTCCATTATCTATGGCCACTGGCGATGGGGTATGTGTGGGCATTATGACTGTGTGCGGGGATGGGGTGGACAACAGAGGGATGCCAATCAATGTCAAAGATTCAGCCCCTGACAACCCTATCTGTGCCTCACAATGGCTATCATCATTGTCAGAATCTGCGGAGACACTGACATCAGTTCCCAAGTGGGAGGGACCTCAACCCGCATTTCCACCTGTGAGGGGAAGACAATAAATGTAAATTAATACCTGTACATTATGGCTGGCTGTAACACACACAGACACGCACACAGACATGAACACAGACACTTACAGGTGAGGTGGCACAACGCTTTTACACAGACCTCACTGTACCCAAAAGGTGACATGCATGACAAACAGCCCTCATCATCATGTTTTGCAGCCATTCTCAATCCTTGTTACTAACAATATACATCTCTGGGATGCATGTGTACTGTTAGTAGGTGATGTCCATTCCCCTAGCAAACTCTGCACCCACGAACACATTATTGCTGTTCACCTATATAGCACAGTGGCAACTACTGTAGACCATATCTCACAACTGTACAAATCATTGAAGAATGTGTAGATGTCTGACACATATGTTTGCTCTGTTCCTCACAACCCCTATGTGTTTGTCTGACACATAACTGGGATCATAATAGGATTGATGTCACTAATTAATGACATACATTTGCTTTGCAGACCTCATCACCAGCAGTGAATGTATGTTCAAATAAATCCTGTTACACCAACAACCTTCTAAGCTTAACATGGATATGATAAGTGTACACACCCCTGTTAGCATGGCAGGCTCTTTTATCATATAAAAACCACAACATGGCATTCAAAACATTACCCATGTTAAATGTGACATATGATCTGTGCAATCCAATTGAGAAACAAACACATGTGTTAGTTGTGAATTATACTGAGTGAGATGTGTATGATACAGTGGTTGCATAAGTGTTGACACCCTTAAACCAATGCTTTTATGAAACACCTGTTAAGTGAACTACAGCAGTCAATCTTCCTGGGAAGGGGATCATCAGCATGGCACATCTTGACTTGGCATTATTCGGACAGTCTTCCTGCAAAGGTCCCCCAACTCTGTCAGCAGGCAAGGGCAGCTCATGTGCACAGAAGTTGGAGGTCACAGTGGGGGTTTACTACTGGTATTAAGTCTGGTCTTTGTCTGGCCCAGTGCATACCCTTGATTGTATTCAGGTGGAGCCATTAATAGGTAGCTATGGATGTATGCTTCAGGTCATTGTCATGTTGGAAGCTGAAACCCCTCTCCATCCTCAGCCATCTTGCAGATGCTTGACGGCTTTGGCCCACATGTCAGTGTTATTTGAAATGTTCATAATTCACTCCATCATGCCTACAGGTCTAGTTCCAGCTAATGAACAGCATCCCCAAAGCAGGGCACTGCCACCAGTGAGCTTCAACATGTGGATGGTGGTCCTCAGGTGAAGTGAGGTGTTGCTTGTGGCTGTAAGTTTGAACCTTGGTCTCATTACACCATTACACATTTCAAAACATGCCTTTGGGAGACTTGATGTTATGTTTTACTACTTGTACACATCCTCGCATGGTGTTTGGTTCATAGGTTCACAGGTTCATAGGTTGGTAGTAGGCTATCAGCCCAAGGGTCTATACAAGCCTAGCCATAGCAATTCCTTGGCTATTTCTTCCCACGGTATTTACTTCCCTGGGCCCCTATCTAACAGGGTGACTGATGTGATCCCCAGGGTGAATTTTCTATCTTCCATCCAATCATCAAGGTTCCTTTTGAAGAGGGCCAAAGAGGTGCTCTGCTTGACATGTATGGACAGTCTATTCCAGAGTCTGGGGAGTCTCTGGGTCAGGAACCTATCCCTCCAGCATGTTTTGTTCATTATTATGACAAGGTTTAGATCCCCAGAGCAAGTGTTTATGATGGATTGGAATTTCTTTAAATGTGGCATGTCCAGCAGCTCTGGGTTTGACATGGCCTTGTATGTTAAGCAGAGATCGCCTCTGAGTAGACGATATGCAACAGAGTATAGGTGGAATTTTTTTAGATGGTCAGCAGAAGGCATCTGATTTAAGCCTGTGATTCTTTTAGTGAGATATTTCTGCTGCCTTTCCAGTTGCTGCAGATGTCTTGAGTGGTACATACCAAATGGGGCATTGTATTTTTATAATGGGTCTAATGAGAGATGAGTACAGTGGGACAATGACCACCTTTTTTCTGGATGAAAAGCCCTTAGTGATGAGGTGTGCCACATAGAAGGATTTCCTGACTGTTGTGGCGATGTGGTTATCAAAGATGAGACCACTGTCCACCTGTGTCCCTAAGTCTCTTATCACAGTTTCGGTGTTTGGGGGGTGAAGTTTGCACTGAATCGATCTGCCAGGATATTGGCAATATCCTTGGGATCAGTATATTTAATGCCATTCTGTTATAGCTCAGAGCAGATCTGAGCATTGCCATTTAGATTCTTGACATAGCTATAGAATGCCCTGTGGTTGTTTTTAGAATCTTTGGCAATTTTATTTTTAAAACTAGCTTTGGAGGATTTTATGAGGGATCTCAGCTTCTTACTGAGGCTGGTAAGGGAGTTTTTTGCATCCTGGAATTTTCCTCTTTTCTGCAACAGTTTCTTCCTTTTATTGTAAAGTTTGTTTATGGCAAGGGACCACCAAATTGGCTTCCTTTTTTGGAGGAGAGCATCTTGGTTCTATTGGGGATGGCATGATTCATTCACATGTGGATGTGCTTGTACAGTGCCTTAGTGTAGGATTCAGCAGTCGAACTTTCAGTTCCTGTCTGCATGGGTGTCATGAAGTTTGTCACTTCTGACTTGAGTTGAAAGAAGTTGGCTTTGGAGAAGTTTTTTTACGGAGGTTTGGTGTGGATAAATGCTTCTATCTACTAACCCTACCCCATAGGCCAGACTTATGCAGAATCCAGGCGATTGTTGCCACATGTACTACACAACCAGTAATTGCCAGAGAGTCCTGCAAGTCCCTCATTGTTGCTGCATGTCTCCTGGCAGCCTCCTCGACAAGTTCTCAACATGTTTTTCATCTGTTTTGGAAGGACATATGGTTCTTTTCAACAGCACTGTTGTCCCATATTTAATCTACCTTTTGATGACTGTCTCCACTGTGTTCCATGATATATGCAATGCTGTGTAATTTTCTTGTACCCTACTCCAGACTGATACCTTTCAAATATGAGATCCCTATAATGGTTTTCAAGATGTGTGCAATGCATGGCTGCTTCTGATATAGGCAACTGAGTAAATGTCATGAATACACCACTCCAACAGTGGACCATTATTCATTGTTACATTGAGTCCCTGTACTTGATGGCAGGTGTGTACCCAAGTAGAGTGAATGCTGTCAGTACATCACAAGCTGCTCCTACAATATGTTATTTGGAGGGTGTGCACACATATGCATCCAGAGTATTGTAAGGGTTGTATACCCCATATGTGGTGGCCTACCACGTTGTTCAGTTTTACAAATTAATTGTTCATGTTATGGTCACATTACAGGTTAGAAAATATGTGGAATATAATATTGTGATCTCTCATTGTAGATATCAGAAACACTTGGCATCTTGACAGGGGTCTGTACACTGTGGTATCCACTGTATAGGATTAATGTTTCATACATGTCCCTACCATAGCCCATTTGTCCACCCAGTTTATTGTTCTCTGTCCAGATGTCTTGCACTGACAAGTTGTGAGGTATGCTGCAAAAATGTTACATTACCCTTCAGATAGGCCCCCATTGTGACCACTGTGACGCACTACAGTTAACACCACCACAATTGAACGTGGACATCAAGCAATATGGCTAGGTTTTTATTGGCAAAGCAAAACAAAACAATTACAAACTCACCAGCTGCAGGCTGCTGTCCCACTTGTAGACCAGATGAAGCTAATAGGTGTGAGAGAGTTACTGTCAGCAGACTCACATGTGTCCTTGCTACGGGGGGGAAGCAGCATTTCTGCACAGTAAAAGTACAACCCCCAATACTACCAAATATGCTGCTCAGCACCATAGATGTGCACTTATGTCCATTACTAAACCCCATCCACAACTACTATCTTATCTGACATATGCATGTAGATACTCTACAGATACAACCCCCAATACTACGAAATATGCTGCCCATCACCATAGATGTGCACTTATGTGCATTACCAAATCCCATCCACAACTACTATCTTATCTGATATATGCATGTAGATACTCTACAGATATAGGTATGTATGCTACAGTACTCTAATGTGCAGTAGGGCCTTACTTACCTGCATGCTCCTTGTCCATTGTGTTTTGAGCACTCACATCCACAATGCTGGATTTGGCATGCTGTTGTCTGCTTGCGGTGGGTCCCCCAAGGTTGGCAAGGAGCTCCTCGGTGGGTGTTAGGGGGGCCTGCATGGATGGGCTGCTCATAGGTTCTTGTGTGCAGGCCAACATTATTTACCCTGTGGACTTGGTCATTCCACAGGGATGTCCACTCCCACAGATGTTCCTACCCACGGCCAAACATTACAGCATAGTTCTGGACAATGCTTTCCACGATTTCAGCTGTTTCAGCCTCTGAGTAAGGTGAGTTTCTTGGGTGCTGCATCCCACCTGGAAGACATAAACAGTGAAACACATCATCACACCTCATACCGTTGTCAACAGTATGGACAGACATTGCACATCAAAAGTGGATATTTGTTGCCAGCACTTACAACTACACCATACCCCTGTAAACTATCAACAAAATATTAGCTTGCATTGCACTCCTGGCCATGATGTGTCATATTCCCCCCAATGATGGAGAGTTAATTGCATAAACCTCTATTCCCCATTCATTTCTGTGTAAAGGGATAACAGTGGCCATCTTCCATGTGGATGGAGTGTGGATGTTGCCGAGGCTGTGTTTGACTACAGTGGTGATGGAACTTTGAGCACATGCCTGAGTTCATATAGGATGCAGACAGGGATGTTATCAGGCCCCATGGAGACTTGCTGTTGTTGCCTTTCAATAGGCAATATGTACTTGCTCACCATTGATGAGGGGAGGGGTGTGGTTGATGTGCATATCTCCCTGTATGGCTCGGGGAATAGGGACATGATGTTCACACTTAACCTGTAGATGCAGATTGCCTATAGCCATGGCATGTGTGTATGAGCTGTGATTTACCACCAGTACAGGGTGAATTGTGTTGTGGCCTCTGAGATTGACAACATATGTGGAAACACCATTGTGACTGGCCTTGGCAGTGTGGCTATGTCTGATTTGTAGTCATTACTGAGGGTAATGCTACCCAGTGCCAGAAGTCTAAACCTCAAAATGCACGCACTCGAGACACTCCTCAGTATGGAGAAAATCGATATATGTGCAGTAACAGAAACCTGGTTTATGGCTCCAGAGAGCACCCCAGCGCTACCAGGCTACAACTCATACCATCCATTTTGGCCACAAAACCTGGACCAAAATACAAAGGGCAGGGGAGTATCCATATTCATCAAGGATGCCCACACCTCCAGGTTAGTGGCACAGCACAATGCTTCAGAGATCATCCACTTGCAACTAACAATGGGCAAAACTGTTATTCAAATTATAGATTGCTACAGATCACCCACCATATCCCAGGACCCCCACTCCACATTCCTGGAAACACTGGGAAACATAAAGGTCCTATCAAACACCCTGATATTGGGTGATTTCAATTACCCACACATTAACTGGGTGAACTACTCAAGTGCAAACTCCCTTGCCCAACATTTCCTATAATTTATAAACTCAAACGCCCTGTATCAACTTGTCAACACCCCCACCAGAGGTGACAACATATTGGACCTGGTCATCACCAACATGGGCAACCGGTGTTCCACACCGGAGGTCAATCCCTTGCTGGTTAGATCCGACCATAAACTAATCACTTTGGATATCCACATTCCGCCACCACCCCCGGTCAATGAAACCATAGTGAAAAACATTTCAAAAGCAAACTTCACGTTACTTAAGACCGAGGTGGGAAGTTTCAAAGCCCCCATGCTAAATGATAACGCTGTCCAAGCTGCAAAATCCTTTATTAATGCACTCTACGGGCACCTACAAGAATGCATGGATCATGCTATCCCAAACAAAACCAAGACACACTCCTCCAAGAAAAGGAAACCAGTCTGGTGGACACTTGCCATAAACAAGCTATACAATAGAAGGAGGAAACTAGTACAGAAAAGAGTAAAATCCCAAGAAGGGAAGACATCCCTGATCAGTATCAGCAAGAAGCTACGTTCCCTCATAAAATCATCCAAGGCTAGCTTCAAAAGGAAAATTGCCATGGACTTCAAAGATAACCAGAAGGCATTCTTTAGTTATGTCAAGAATCTAAGTGGCAATTCTCAGATCTGCTCAGAGTTAGTGCACAATGGCACAAAATACACTGAAACGACCAATATAGCCAACATTCTGGCAGACAGGTTCAGTGCAAACTTTACCCACCTCTCACCCCCAAAAGGGCCCATAACTATACCAGAAGAATGGAGTGCCCCTGAAATTTCAGACACTCAAGTTAAAACAGCCCTCTCCAAAGCCAAAAACACAGCATCAATGGGACCGGACGGTGTCCCAGGCTGAGTCCTACATGAACTCAAAGATGAACTAACCCCTCACCTAAACACACTGTTTAAACTCAGCCTCTCCACAGGCTACATGCCCACAGAGTGACACAGAGCAACAGTTATTCCAATCCACAAAGGTGGAGCCACAACGGACCCCGGGAACTATTGCCCTATAAGCCTGACTAGCTTGGTCTGCAAAACCATGGAGCTCATCATCATGTATCTCATTAACAGAGACACCAGAAACCTCCAAACACTGGACCCTACCCAGTTTGGCTTTGTTAAGGGCAGATCATGCCTGCTAAACCTGGTGGACTATTTTGAGACAGTTACCAAGGCTATAGATGAGGGAAAGGTGGTCCACACAGCCTACCTAGACCTTGCAAAGGCCTTTGACACCATTCCCCACTCAGGTATTATAGACAAGCTCACCAGCCTGAACATAAACCCCCTACGTCACAAGATGGGTTGCCAACTGGCTCACAGACAGAACCCATATGGTAAGTGTTGTGGGAGCTAGGTCTGACTCTAACCGGTTACAATTGGCATTCCCCAGGGCTCAGTCATAGGACCCCTTCTGTTCGGCACATTCGTCTTAGAGGTACAGGCAAGCACAGGAGGACTATGGCTGACCAAGTTTGCAGACGACTGCAAACTAGGGGCTATAATTGACTCTCTGGCTGACACAGACATTCTCCAAAAGGGTCTCACTGAGACAGATACCTGGTGTCAAAACCATGGCCTTAAACTAAATGCCAAAAAGTGCATAGTCATCCCCTTTGGAAAAAACAAAGTACCCACAAACTACCACATGGGTGGTAGCACCCTAAATATGGAAGACGTAATAAGGGATCTGAGGACCCAAGTAGATAGTAACCTCTCTTTTGATAATCACATTGCCAAAGTGGTTAGAAAATCCTTCTATGTGGTCCACCTAATCACAAAAGGGTTTGCGTCCAGATCGAAAGAGGTCATTGGGCCCCTCTACACATCACTCATCAGACCAATCATAGAGTACAATGCCCCATTTGGGATGTACCTTACAAGACACCTGCAACAACTGGAAAGACCACAGAAGAACCTCACCAAGAGGATCACTGGCCTCAAGCAGATGCCATAGGGCAGAGCGACTGAAGAAACTCCAGTTGTACTCGGTTAAATACCACCGACTCAGAGGATCTCTGCCTGACATACAAGGCCATGTCCAACCCAGAATTGATGAACATGCTCCACCTAAAGAAAACCATAACCCCTCGAGCCATATGCTCTAGGGATCTAAACCTCAACAACAATAAATAGGATGTGCTGGAGGGATAGATTCCTGCCCCAGAGACTTCCCATGCTTTGGAACAAGATTCCAATCTACATTAGGCAGAGGTCCTCGCTAACACTCTTCAAGAGAAACCTTGACGAGTGAATGGGAAAAAGAAAGTTTACCCCAGGGATCACTTCAATGGATCTGCTGAACAGAGGCACAGGGAACTAATATAAGGGGGTGGCAAAAGCCAACACATTCTGGCTAGGCTTATAAATGCCTTCAGGCAGATAGCCTAGTACCTATTTATAAACCTATACATATATATATCTATATCTACATATATATATATATATATATATATATATATATATATATATATATATATATATATATATATATATATATATACATATATACATATATGTATGTATATACTTTTCTATATGTATCTATATGTATATATGTATATGTATATATTTTATATGTATATCTCTACACATATTATGTATTTATTTTTCTATATATATCCATCTCCATACATATATAGATATATATATATATATATATATATATATATATATATATATATATATATATATATATATATATATATATATATATATGCATCTCTATACATATATACATACAAACCCTGACTGATTCTATAGAATCTTTTCCTTACTGTTGAATGACTCTACTGAATGATATGTTTGAAAAAGCATCAGTTGTTTCTGTAGCTCAGGTGGCTTAGTGGTAAAGTGCTGTTGCTGTAGTTTACAGGACCTTGGGTTCAAGGGCTGATTATTTTGTTGCTGGGCAGAACAAGGGCTGTTGGATACAAGCACTTTTAAGCAGTTGTAAGTGGGTTTGCATGGGTTTGCATGATGGTAAGAGATGCCAACACGCAGTTAAATTGGAAATTGCTTAATCTGTGCAGGCATCACTTAGCATCGCACAAACTAGCTTACTGCCACTTAATGCAGCTTAATCCCATTTAACCCCTTGCTAATTTCTTTAAAAGAAAAGAAAAAAGGGGTGATAAGAAAGCGGTGAAAAAGGGGCCACAGAGAGTGAAAAAAAGTGTGATAGATAGCTAGGTTTGTGCAGGATGGGTGTAGGGAAGGCCATAGTTGTCCATTTCTGATACAGTAACAGCATTTGTACAGAATTTGGAGGTGAATTTGAACACTCCAACTCCTGAGAGAAGGGTGTGGACAACAGTAATGTGTTGTTAAGCCAATTAGACTAGATTACATGTGTCCAGTGGACATGTGTGCGAAATGGACATCTGTTTATGGGGCAACTTTTTTTGTGGGAACAGATTGTCCCTTTTTTAATAAGGTGAGAGTGGGATATTGGGAAAGGATAGTTGGTATGTTTGGGGAGGTAGGTTGGGTAGGAAGACAGACAAAACAGACAAGCCAGCAGACAGGCGGGGTATATGACACATGTGGGGGGTAAACACCTTGGACAGTGAGAGTGGTTGGGAATCAGATGTTCAGGAGCCCTCAAATGGATACAGTGGGACTGAAGTCCCCACTGATGGGCAGTCACCCCTGCACCTTCATGGTCCCAAAGGTGGCTGTGCTGGGGGCTAAGCAGGCTGACCCTCAAGATGCACCATGTGGCCCTCAAGCTGGTGTAGCAGATCTTCAAACTCCTTTTAAAGCTTGCTATGCACCAATCCCCAGACCTGACAACAGGTAACAATGTCCTTTCTGCACCCACTTCCATGGGGGGTGAGCCCCATCCCTTGAGGTGGTTCCACCCGAAGGTGGTGCAGGACCAGCAGACAAGAAGGTCCTGGGTTGGGTCCCAGATGTGCCGGGGCCCAGTGCCATGGTCAGTTCAGGCAGGACAGGTAGATTAGCTTGGATCAGCCTTCCCAGATGTGCTATGGTTTTGAAGTTTTATAACATATGTTGGCTAGTCATGAAAAACACATTCCAGAATTAGTTATAACAGCATGCATAGGTATTCTCATTAACCCAAAACAACAGATATGGAACAGTTGCATAGCAGACAGAACACATGCATGTATGGAACCACCGTGGGCATTATAACAGCATGCAGGTAACATTGATAGCAACAGGCCACCAATGATAGTTGGTTGATAGTATTTGACCAGAGAACATTAACAGTCAAATGTTTAAATATTTGTAGAACAATAAGACACATGTCCCAACAGTAGGTTTGGTGAAAAACATATCCATTAATTTATGTGTTTAGATTATTGGTGCAGATAGGGTGGGGGAGAGAGAGAGAGATATCAATTAACTACTGTATAGGCTTCAGTTGCTCACAACTTTAATGATCATTGCTCTAATTATTACTCTCCAGGTATTACCTCACTTTATATTGACCTATGGCCTTGGGTTGGACAGTGGTATGTTTGTACAGTGTGTAAGTACAGCCTTCTTACAGCTAAGATATACCTTTACTTACCTGGCAGACCTGTGGAGGAAATTTATGTTAACATTACCTGACTGTTTCTACCCATATTTACATTGTCAGGTTACATATGTGCACTCATAGTGTGTGTGTGTGTGTGTGTGTGTGTGTGTGTGTGTGTGTTTGTTTTTGCATGTGCTACTGCCATACTCTGCCTTGATTTATATAGGTCAGCCTGGATGTGGGTGGCAGTGACCAGTAGCTGTGAGAGCGTGACACTTGAGGGACATTTCTTGGAGGAGACTACTTGGTGTATGTACTTATCTTACTGTCATTTGCAGCCTTGGGGTTGGACAGTGGGTGTTGTACACAGTGTATAAGTACAGCCTTCTTACAGCTAAGATATACCTTTTCTTACCTGGCAGACCTGTTGAAGGACATTTCTGTTATCACTACCTGACTGCTTCTATACATATTCACATATTCCTGGGTGAAATTATGCATACACCTTACTACCACTCCAGGGATTTGAACCATGCCTGTTTGTGCAAAAAGTAGAGCAAAGTTTGTGTTTCATCAGAATGAGCTATTGAGAAACTGCTATTTCTTGTTTGACTGTTTTCTGACAAATACTCTTGGGTCTATATCACATTATCAAAATTCCAAAAGATCGAACACCATAAGCTCGACTTTGGAATCTTGAAATATGATATACTCAAACACTCAGAACAGCAAATTTTTTCCAAGGGAAAAAATTTGCTGTTCTGAGAATGCACACACACAGCACAAGCACACCAAAATACATAATCCACACATACACACTTCACAGATCCCTACACTAAACCATACATACACCACTAGCTATTCACTTACCTTAACCCAACCCTAACCCTAAGGACCCTAATGTACGCACACTCTCCTCAATTGCTCCCTAACCATAAGGTCCCTAACTATCGCATACTCACCTTACCCGCTCCCTAACCCTAAGGTCTTTAACTATCGCCCACTCACCTTACCTGCTCCCTATCCGCAATGTCCCTAACTGCCACACACTCACCTTACCTCGTTCTGTTCGCACACTTACCTTAACCCGGTCCATCACCTTCACACCACAGTCGAGGAAATAGCAAAGCCACAGATGTGGCCCACTGAATACTTTCCCTAGGAAAATATTCGGTGTTCTGCAGCTTTGCTATTTCAAGCATTCACTGAATGGGGTCGATATTATAACATTCTAAGTTTTAAGACTTCGATGTTATAATATAGACCCATACTCTCTTGGTTGTATAATCTGACCTTGTAATTCTGACAGTCATGCATGGCAGATAGTTCTTATATTGTGTATTCATTCTTTGAAATAGCACAGTCTGAAAAACACTGGTTAACACAACATTCCTATTCAGGTACAGATCTTGGTGCATGAAACATTTCATATAGTTAATCTCCAGTCCTGTTTTACAACTCCACAATCTTTGACAGATGAGCCTTGATTATTTAATGTTTACAGAGCTATAGTTGCTGTGCAGAAACTGTACACATTTCAATTCATACCACCACATAATAAAGTAAACACAACCAGTCCAGGGTTTTGACTTTTATTGACAGATACTGACACATTTATTAATATATGCCCTTTACATCACTACTACTCTGCTAATGTCTCATTTATTCAGTGCAAACCATACACATTTTTAAATACTGATAGGTGACATTCTACTCCTTTCTATTTATTTGCCCTGAATACTACAAGCTAGATTTGTACTCACCAACCTCGCGACATAGCCTTAGCAGCCTGCTGGCATGGGCATCCATATTCGCAGCCCTCTCATTTGCAGCTGTACAGGAGACAGAGAAACATTTATGCATACCTATCCATCACATACACAGACTGGAATTTGGAAAACACTTATCGATACTGATACTTACACACAGCTGGGACATTGATACTGATACTTACACACAGCTGGGACAGTCCTCGCCCATGCATCTTGGACCCATTGGTCCAAGATCTCCCTCATCCTATGCTTGAAGTCAGCAAAGTGGTGCCGGACCTACTTACTGGTCCGAGGAATGGCAGTGGCACTGGTGAGATCACGTGCAAGATGGTCCCAGACCTCCACTTTGTATTGGGAGCCCTGGTACTGGTCCTGCAGCAGTCTCCCTTCATGGTCTTTTACTTCAAGTCCAACCATAACCCTGGACTCCTGAATGCCACAGCAGTGCAACCGAAAGTGCCCATCTTCACCAACACCAACCATAGTGCCTGCAGTGATGAGCTACAACTGGTTATGGACCCAATTTCCACCTGCGATGTTTAAATAGGGCTGATTTCTGACACTTTGCCATGATTGGATGGTTTTGAATATGCTGAGCTAAGATAAGCATTGGGCAAACCCACTTAGCTAAGATAAGCATTGTTTAGACATGGCAAGCATTACTTACCAATGCGTTAATCATCTTAGCTAAACATATAAATTTAAATAATGCTTACTCTAGCTAAGCATAGCTGAGCAAAATTTAGCGTTGTTCAGCTTTCATTATATGGACTATGAGGATTATGGGGTTGATAACTTAATAATGACATCTTATGATGTTTATGTTTCCCTTCCATAACATACCCCTATGTGCTTTCATTACATTATATGCTTGTGTGACTATACTGTATGGGACACTTGTGTTTATATGGGGGTTTCACATCTTTTCTACACTGACATCTCACTTTTGGAACTGCTACACTACCCTGGTTGACAAAAAAATAGTTGCTACATAATTTAAGTTTACTAAAATAATTTTAACACTACTTTCACATGGGAAAATAAGTCACTTGTCTCTTGGTACTCAGACCATGAACACTTGCAGGCCATGCTCAAACTCTAACCACTACACTATGTTGGCTTGGTAATTTCATTTATCTATCTTCATTTAGCTCCTTTGGGATGTTTAAGATATGCTAAAAGGATGGCCATAATGTACACACCCACTTAGCTACACTTAAACACTTCTTAGGGTAATACAAATAAGTATATATTATTATTATATTTTTAGATTATATGGGTGTGTATTCTGGTGTTCTGACAGCTACTTGGGGCAGTATTCATGAAATACTGACATTAATTGGGCTTTCCAGCTTCTGTGTGTGTTTCGTGCTGATGCATGACATGTTCTCTATCAACTTTGTGTGTTTGTGGGGCTGTGCTTGTGCTTTTTAACTGCTGGGGGATTTATCCACTGTTATGTGTGCATTTGCACACATTTCCTGCTTTTGCGGGATGCAGAAGTGCCGTACAGAGCTTTAGCAATACAGGGGGTATGTCACAGAAGCTGTGACACACCCCCTGTATTGTTTTGCTCTTGTTGTTTTAATTTTCAGTGTCCACAGACACTGACATGATCGGGTTTACACTTCAGTGTCCGCGAACGCAGAAATACATGCACAATATTAGAGCAAAGCTCTAATATTATGCCAGTATGGCTTAGAAAGTGCCGTATGGCACTTTCTGAGTGCAAGGGGCATGTTTAGTGTCTGTGCACGGCTGAGACACACCCCCTGCACTTGTACATGAATCGTGTCTGTGTAGAGAATACAGCAGCATGCCTTCATTAATATGCAAAGCACGCTGCTGTTCTACATGGGGCACAATCCGCTCCATGCAGAAATAGCACTATTCCTGCTCGGGGTTTAATGAATCCAGGGTACTGTTATTATTATTTTTGTTCTTTTGTAATCTAGTAAAGATCAAGAAGTTTTTATTGCTCATTTGAGTTTCATATATATGAATATACTAGAGTTTTATATATATATATATATATATATATATATATATATATATAGATATATATATATAGATATATAAATATATATATATATATATATATATATATATATATATATATATATATATATATATATGGGTCAACTTCAGAAGAGTGACAAACCAAAAGACTGAATCCTAAAAGACTGAAAATTCAAAATACTGAACCCATTTTTAATGCAGGGGCATATGTATGTATGTATATATGTATATATATATATATATATATATATATATATATATATATATGTGTGTGTGTGTGTGTGTGTGTGTGTGTGTGTGTGTGTGTGTGTATATATGTATATATACACACACACACACACACACACACACACACACACACACACACACACACACACACACACACACACACACAGTGAGAGAGATATGTATGTATATGCAGAACAGAAATAAAATATGTGCATCTCATTGCAACCACATTTTTTAAATATGGATGCAGATACATTCACTAAATAAATTCCTTAAAACTGTGTGTGTGAAGGTATGAGAAAGTTTCTGTTACACCTCAGAAATGTAGTAGCTGATTTCATAGATCCACTATCACATAATGTCATATTCAATTAATTTATTGTATCTGCTATTTAGAAGTCGTAGGTTTGTATCTTCGACTGTCCCCTAAATTATATCTATTCAAACTGAATTTCTAGGAAAGAGTGTCCAAACAAATTGTCAGTACTGGGCTTGACCAAACAATAAACATATTCCTCTGAATATGCCCCATGTATAAAACTGCATTCATTACATCTCACCTTTGTAATGTGATTATTTGCAAGAATTGTACCTCATGGAAAATATGTGTTATTTTGTTGCATTTTTGTGAGGAGAAAAGTCTGATTTCTGTAATACAACCCTTTCAGCCCTTTTCTTTTCAACAGCTTGTGTTCACTAAACTAGGAGATTAGTTCCATTTCAACAAAGAGTGCATAAAGGGTCAGTGATCAGGAATCCAGTCTCAACTTCCAAAGTAATATTTTTTAAGGAAAGCTCAGATCCTTAAAATAATTTAATAAAATATGTGACTGAAGAACAGTCAATGGACTTTCAAATAATCAAACACATTAAAAGTGTAATGTGCAGATAATATTGATAATTTCTGGTGCAGGAGAGAATATTTCCTCAGAGCTTCCTCTGTGAGAGGGTACACTACCCCCTCTCCTTAAATAACTATCAGGTGAGAGTCATGCACCACTGAGTAAAGTACAGCTGCAATATATGAAAGGTCATTTATTGCAGCTTTATATCAGTTGCAATGACCATAGAGTGACAATAAATAGGATCTACAAAACATGAGATGTGGAAGAAGTTCACTCCTCTGCTTCATCCATTGACATGATGAGTTGCTTGTAAAATATATTTGCTTAATTTGTATTATTTCAAACTCAGATTCATTGAATCTGTCTTATCTTGTAATTAGTATTGTAAATGTATTGAATCAACATTAGAGACTTAAATTATTGATCTGAAAAAGTATGCATTTTGAGTTAGACAGTTTAGTGGTATGATATGCTTACAAATTCGCTTAAAGAAAATTAATTAAAAGCTCTTCAAGTTACTGTCTATGTTGAGCTAGCTTACCTTATATATGACGTTGTTTTTTTTCCATTACATATCTCTAATCCCATAATCCAAAAAAGATACAAGTTGACTAGCTACTCCATGCCATACATAAATATTGTATTTGCACATGCCCTTGTAGTCAGTTCTTGGGTGAAATGGATTTATAAATCATCAAGCTCAGTTGCCCAGTTAAAAAACAAAATATTCAAAATCTGAATATCTTCAATGATTTTTTTAAGAATACGCCAGTGCAATGTACTACAGAAATGTTGGTCAGTAGTTATTCATTTGCGTTTTTCATTTTTGCGGAACATGGAGTTTACAATTGCAAATGGCACTTGCATTTTCTGCCATGTTTAGTGTATCTCTAGCAGTTTTGTTTTTATGTTTAACTCCTCTAGGACATTCTTTTTAATTAACTGCCATGTAGCTTTTTTTCATATCTAGAGAAATGTTGTGATAAAGTAAGTCTCAACCCTCAGGAATAATGTAAAATCATTTAATAAAATCACTATTAAGCATTTTCATCCTTAGAGTAGTCAGGACTTCATCAGAACTGAGAAGAAACTTGCAATCCACAATTAAATAACATTCAAAAAGTCATCTAATCAAAAGACATGTGACTGTTTTGTCTATATATATATATATATCTGTCTCTCTCTCTCTCTATATATATATATATATATAGAGAGAGAGAGAGAGAGAGAACAATCAAAAAATAATAAAAGTGAATGCTAAAAGAAATAATTAAACATATCTGAATATTTTGCATTTTTATCACATACAAGATTAAAAGATTTTTTTTATTTTGCACCTCTCAGATTGAGTACATTGGATATCAATATATTCTCATTAAGTCCTAGGGGGTACCAGAGCATAAGTTTTTCATCCCCCCAAGTCACTGTATTTTAATATCATTGTCTTCTCATAGTTTGTATCCTCAGTCTTCCTAGGTGCAGTGTAGTTATCCCTTTTCCAAAGACTGGAATATATTTTGAGTCCCAAACATTTGCTATTTCATCTAGGATGATTTCTAAAAGGTTTGTAGGGCAACCATGTTCTAAAATTGTATTTCATAGGTTATTGCTTTCTTTGATAATGTTATCATAATCAGAACTCATAAAAGTGAGTCTAACATACTGGTCCTTCACCAAACTTATTTTTGGGAAGTGTTCGTGGTTACTGCAGTAATGAGGATACAAGCTGGAAAAAGTTGGTTTATGGAACAGTTGGAACAGAAATTTAATTCCAACGTACTGTTTTCTTAATGTGACTTCTAAAAAGTTAACTTCATCATGAGAAATGTATGTGAATGACAGAAAGCGAGAAACAGATTGGATGTATTTTAAAAATTCATTTAACTTTACGTGGGTCAGACAACAATATACATATGTCTTCTGAGAACCTGGAAAAAACAAACCAACAATCAACAAATACACAATTAAGAATGCAGTCCTTCTCCCAAGTTCACAACACTCTGTTAAAATAGATGGGGGTACATGCTGCCCCCAACGCCATCCCTGAATTTGTTTGTAGAATTCCCCTTGGAAGAAAAGGTAGTTATTTATCCAATGCAATTTTCATGAAGTCAGGTATCATCAGCCTGATATATATATATATATATATATATATATATATATATATATATGTGTGTTGGTGAGGGAGATTAAGTGAATTAAAGCCTCTGAAAATAACTCCAAACCTTGATGGCAGGGTATGGTCAAAAATAAGTCAACAGCATCTATAGTGATGAAAATCAAGTCCTTCCAGTACAATTTGTGAACAATACCCCTTAAAAATTTCCACAAATCTCTTAACAAATAGGTAAGTTTTGTAATGCTGGGTTTCCACTTTCTACAAATAGATATAGCCAGGGGATATGTTTTTGAATTCTTGGCTATGAATGAGTCTGAGAGGAGGGACTGAAATAGACTTATGTGATTTTGATATAAAACGTATCAAGGAGACTATGCATTTGTTGGCACATAAAAACTCATATTGTTCTTTTAGTGATAATTTTTGTCAAAGAAGATCCAGAAGCAAAAGTTCATTCTGTGTATGAAGTGATAATCATGTTTCTGGAAAATTGTATGTATTTGTCAAAGCTGATCAGAATGTTATACATATGAGCTGAATATTCTTGGTTGCCCACTATTACCAAACCCAGCCTTATCAGGCTTCATAAGTCCAATGGATCTGTTGTTGATGAACACATGTAATTACTCAATGTCATTCAGTCTCAGTTTTTTTACTAATATCACTTCCATTTTATGAAATCCCTGATGTCTGTCACATGTTTTTTTTCGAATTTTCAAACATTTGCACAGCTGGGTTTTGTGTGTGTGTGTGTGTGTGTGTGTGTGTGTGTGTGTGTGTGTGTGTGTGTGTGTGTGTGTGTGTGTGTGTGTGTGTGTGTTTGTATGTGTGTGTGAGTTGGGTGGTAAATAAATTATTCTTTCTCAAGTGTTATTTACTCTGGGTACATCCTTAAAAGTAATTGCCATGTTTAGTTTTCTTGTTTACAGTTTTATGCAAATGAGTATGTCTGCTGGACTAAAGACATTGACAGGGCAAACTGAAACCTCGTCTTAAGCAGCTAAAACTGTTTTTTGCTCTCTGACAGGATTGCAGTAGTTAAAAACATAATATATGCCATATTTTATATATATATATATATATATATATATATATATATATATATATATATATATATAAAATGTTATTGTGTGAAATCTTAATATCACCAGTAGATGCAATAGCAGTAAGGTTTATCTCTTCCTGCATTGCCCTTTTTGTGTTGTCTGCCCCCATCTCCCCCATTTGGTCTGCTGTTGTCCACTTTTCTCTCTCCCATTGCTTGCCTTGATGATGTGAAAGTCAATCGTATTATCTTAGCAGTGATGGGTCTAAAGGGACAACCTGGGAGTCAGAATGCTCATTCTTGTTAGCTGGAAATGGTTCAGAATGTTTAGCAGTAGGATTTGTTATGCTTGAATCAGAAATTCTATCATGCTTGTTATCATAGTTATTGTTAATTTGGTCTCATATGCTTTCCTGTCTAATGAAAAAAAAAAAAAAAAAAATATATATATATATATATATATATATATATATATATATATATATATATAAAATCATTCACCCAAAGAAAATCACTTACAGCAAACAGTCTGTTTCAAGCATAATTGCACAAGCAAATTTAATTAAAATCCCTTTGGAAAACTAACACAATTGTTTCAGTATAAAACAGAAAAAGGTATTAATTACTTATCAGAATTCATTGTAATTATATTAATAATCTGCCTCCTCCACAGACTTAAGTTAAAATTTATCTAACGTCAGTTACCTGAATTAAAAGACACAGGGGTACATGATATCTATCACTGTTTTCAATATTAAATCACTGTTAGTGTGATTTCTAATTGTGTGCCATAAAGATAACTTAAATTATGACTACAAAATAAATGAATAAGTCAGAAATTAACATTGTCATTAAAGACTGATGGACATTTGAAGATACCAGTTTAAACACTTGAGTGATTTATAAAAGAGCCAATGTGTATCCACAAAATTCAGAAAACATATTCTGTTACCCATCTAATTCTAAAGCAAGCACCTAGTTTAGCCAGGAAGATCATTGTCCTAATTTACTGCTTACTGATCTGACCTGCTATTACATATGACACTGTACTCTGTAGCCTTCATAAAAGCCAATAGAAACATCTTTTAAAGGTAAAAGTATTCTTTACTAAACATAGCATAAACCTGGAAAATGATACTACTCAGAAAAGTTGCTGGACATGTTTCATGTTACAATTCTTCTATGTGAGTTGGAGATAACTTCTGTTGGATCATCAGGTCAATGCCTAATCAGTCTGATAGAAAACATTTGCCAAGAATCTGTTGCTTCTACTAATCAGAGAGACTGGGAAATCTAATGCTAAAATAAACATTAGAAAAATACATCATATATACATAATACAATAATTTCCTTATTTATGGAGTAACCTACCTTTACAGTCAGACTAAATGAGCCATTTGCTTCAATTATAATTGACACTGATACCTGCATATTTATTAGAAAATAATACAATGGGGATTGGATTAATCAAGGTTTTTGAAGGATAACAGGTTCTAAACCTTAACATTAGGTCCATATTAATACTTGAGAAAAACAGACAAATACGTATAAATTGATACTGTTATTTCTGCTGAGGTTTTTATGCTCATTAGCACATTTTATCATGTTAATGAACCGTGTGACAAGACTTATACTCAATTATTACATCATCATACATTTGTTGACAAAGCAGCTATAGTGTCTACTGCAGTATTAAGGAGAAAGAATTAACTTGCACCTTCTCAAGTTATCTATCAATCATTTTTCTCTTCATAAAGCATTTTCTTGTGTATGTTATTGCATTTGACATTCCATTCTGGAATAGCTCTTAGGTTGTGAACAACAAGCATTTCATCCTGGATATATGTCCTATATATTAGGATACTGCACTCCAAGTGAATTATATCTGAAATGCTTGTGTCTGATTTCATTAAACATCAGGTTCAACATTCCATGTCAATTCATTTACCATTCAGTATGCAATATGGCTTCTTCTGCAAACCAACATTTAATAGGTGCATAGGTTCATAGGTAAGTACTAGAATAGCTGCCCTTGTTGGCCCTTTTGTGCTTGAAATAATCTATCCCATTTTGTTGTAGATCAGTCTTACCCATCCTGTGGTCGATAATTACGTATTACCTGTAATGAGAATAACTGGGATCATACCATAGATAATTTGAGGGGACCCAGCATGGGATAAAGCATTTAGTAATACAGGGGCAGTTTGTTTCCCATCCATAGATCTAAGTTTCACTTGAAAATGGACAGGAACAAATTTTGTCTTATGGGGAAGGGGACTCTGTGCCTTAATAGTGGTATCCTCTGTGAAATATACCTGTCCCCCAAACTGTTTTGTTGATGCTACAGAAGAGGTTTAGGTCCCTAGACTGAATATTTCTGATGACATTTGACTTACTGATGTGCAGTAAATCCATCAGTAAAAAATCGGTTGTAACTTCCCCTATTTTGATTATCTGTGTCCTATCTGTGAGCCAGTTTGCAATTCAGTGAGTGACTTAAATGCAACTTCTCCTGATATGTTATACAAAATGCAGGTTAGCAATATAATTAATATATATAGCCTAAATGGGATTTGATGTACTTGAAAGCCATGTGATACTTCAAATATTGTACTATTTTTACACTGCCAGTGCATTTTATGTCTGTTTAGACAGAATATATTTATTTATTTTATTTATTTATATAACATTTGCTGACTGGGAAAATATGACAAGGACAGAGCATATTTCCAGTGGAGGCCCGGGGAGAAATGGGAGAAAAATATAAAAGGCAATACTTTTTTAATTAAATATGCAGCTCTGTTTTAGTGGGTCTACTTCACTTGACCTAAAACTCATTTTACTGACTTTCATTTGACCGACACCTAAATCACCTAAATTTCAAATTAATGACAACTCATTTGAGTGACTCTCATTTCACCAACAGCTTACAATGTGGAATTTCAACATGCTAAATCTTAAACCATAGACATGCACACTTAGAACACAAATAACTAACTCTTTCCAGAACTTAAAAGCTACTTACTTACCCTCTTAACAGAAACTGGACAATGTACAACCAAACTAGGTGAGGGGATATGCCCCCCCCACCCCAATGTGGGGGCCTGTGCCCCCCACCCCCCAACTATATATAGTAATTCCAGGATCACACTACAGTGGGGAAAAGGGCATATACCTTTAACTTACCTTACAGTACTCTACACACTGCCACTACTGCTGGGAACACACAAAACATTCTCAAAATTACTTTAGATACTTCCCATAAAAATGTAAAGAGACAAACCCACATTTAGAAATACTACAACACTACTTAATACATGAATATCGGTATTCTGATAGTCATCACTGTAAGTTACAGTAATTCTTTTTATCACAAGCAAGTCACAGGGGAAGGGAATCCCATAACAAGTCTATGTCTTAAAAGTCAGTGAAATTAGAGTCAGTCAAATGAGTTGTCAGTAATTTAAAATGAAGGTCATTTGGGTGTCACTCAAATAACAGTCAGTCAAATGAGTTTTAGGTGAAGTGAAGTAGACCTGTTTTATTATATATTTAGCTCAGTATACATTTTTAAATAGTTCTCGTATGTTATATATACTCATATCAATAGACAAATACATAAATTATAGCACTGCTTAGGATTAATGCTTTAAATCCATGACTAACTTTCTTCTTATCGGAAAGCTAAGAATTATTTATTTACATTTCTTTATATAACTTTGGAAACTTGATGAGTGATATCATCCAAGCATGACCTGGAGATAAGACAAAAGAAACAATGTTATACAGAAAAATGCAAATGTAAAATAACAAATATGAAATAAATAAATTAACACATGACAAAGGAATGGCTTAAAGCAAAAAAAACAAATTTCAGAAGACAAGAACATGTTTTTAAGTTTGCAAACATGACCTGACTTTGGTGGTTTAGGGCTGTCTTTTCCGCTGGTGGTATTTATTGCCCTGTTCTAAAGTCATGTGACTTGTACTTTGGCTCATGCTTTTCCAGAAATAGAGTCAATAGGGAACAGACAAAAGCCACACTTGTCAGTTTGTACAGTTTTGTGGTTTTATTGGGGGCTTCAGGCCTACACAGGTCTGCCAGATAATGAAGACAAGCTATTTCAGTTCCTGTATCGCCAAATGCTAATATGTTGAATTCTAGTTATTAAAATATGACAGCAACAAATGTCAAGTTTAAAACTTTCCACTTTAGTGGTTTAATCTTAACCCTACTTCTTATAGAAACATAAATAATGAGTCCCGCTACAAAAAAGATTCTGTGATCTGAAAATAACAGATCAAAGCAAGCCACGTTGCAAGTGTTTGTCTTTTTTAAAACATGCATTTTCTTTTAATGCCAAAAATTCTGTATCTTACTGGAAGGTACAAATCCCTTGTGAACTGTGCTTGTCTTCATTTTAATACTAGCATCTTGTGTGATCCAGCAGCAACTCAAAATAATCAGAAAACCGTTACACATGATTCACACAGGAAACTGATATCTTTATCTTAAAATGCTTTCTTGTGGTGATTAAAGCATCCAACATTTTCCTTCTCTTGTTTTACAAGTTATGCAGCATATTTATTTATTTCAAGTGCTTTAAAGAATAAATTTATACATAGCAATTCTTATTTTCTGTCCTTGCTTTTTTAAACATTAAAGTCTAGCCCTGCTTCAGTTATAAAAAGAAACAGACAATATGATTTTCTATAACTGTTTCAGCATATATGTCAACAAAACAATTAAAATGCATCGCCGAGACAGTATTCTAATACAGGTCAGTTTGAACTGTGATATGCATCCATGTTAAAAGAAGATCTGGAAATGCCTTTATCTCCACTAAGGTAAAAGAACATCATATGGTGAGTCGATTTATTTCACATACAATAATCTGAAAATAAATAAATAAATAAGACCTAGCTTTGAGACATTCACACATTTTATATTTCTCAGATCTGCCCATTCTAATTTGTTTTATTTTTAATAATCAGGGATGCATTTGTATTTTATACTGATCTGGATTTTTTGTAGTATATGTCTGACTCTTCATTTTCATTGTGTAAGATGTAATTAAATATTCATTCAGAGTCTAATATTGTATATAATAAGTCAGGTTTAATTGCATGTGTACTGTCTGCAAAACTTGCATATCATTTTGGAAATGCAGATTAATCATGCAATCCTTCAGCAGCAACACTTAACTCCAAACTGTTTAAAACGCTGCCATCTCTTATACTGATCATAAGGACTCGAAGCACAGGTAGCTGATACCATTTCAGAACATATGAAGTATATCACAGAGTTTTATTTCCACAGCTGTGTATGATATATATATATATATATATATATATATATATATATATATATATATATATATATATATATATATATATATACATACATAGAGAGAGAGAGAGAGTGAGAGATCCCGTTAATTGCTTAATGGGTAGTGGTTATGCTATCCACAGTGCTATAACTTAAGCTGTGCCAAAAAGAAAACACACTTAGTACATGTACAGACAAATCCTAGATACAGAGTAATATGATCAATTTTCTGTTTATAATGAACTAATACATGTTCAAAAAAATATATTTCCCTGAAAGTCACATGAAGAGTGGAATGAAGCAAAACAAGATATGAATCCTGATATTCATTCTTGAATCCTGATATTCATTCTTGAAAACATGTAACAGTTGGTTAGGAATGGAGAGAGAGATCTCTTCACAATCTGTTCTAGTGCAGAGTACTTTACCTGCTCTATAATGGAACTTTATACCCAGTAATTATTGGCATCAAGTCAATCAAGAAGTTGCCCTCTGCAGAGATGACCTGTTGGGAAAATTTGTATGGAGGTGTTAATTTTACATTTCAAGGGATGCAGTACACAAACCATTATCTCAAGATTCATGTTTCAGGTACACTTGCAATGTTTAAATCTGTGAAGCTATGAATGGTGGGTATACAAAGAGACTGTTTTATTTTATCAAACAAATTAAGGCTTGGGGGTGTAGGTCAATGGTGTCTGCCTCTGGTGGTCTATATAATTTGGAAAAGAGTATTCACATGTACTACCTGGTCAAGTACTGCTTACCATATGCTGTTGTTAGTGGTCCAACAGATTTACTATGGTCATTGCATAACAATAGCAAGGGGCACTACCCATATTTCACCTTGTTTAGAACACTGAAAGTTCCATGTTGTACTAGATGCCTCTTTTTTTATCTGTTTTATTGTAGTGACATGCACTTTTATAGAACATGAAGAAGAGAAGCTAAAACAAGTGGGCTGAACCACAAGGCAGGAAACACACTGCTGGTGTGGTAAGGGTAATATGACTGACCTATGGTTTAAGGTTACTGTATATCAATTATATCTTACAACATGTCACATACCATACTTATGCCCACTTTACCACTGTGTCTCCACTATGCAGGTCCAGAAGAAGAGGAAGGTTAGGCTGAATTCCACTCACTACAGGTGGATTTTGCTGTAGCCCAGACTATGGTTAGTGATGTGATATAACTGCCTTGCAGGAGGCTAGCAAAGTCTCTTCTCTGGCAAACAGGCCTCGTTTATATTCTGTGGTGTCTCAGTTGTAGCTATTGTAGTTGGTGGAGACTCTGATGGAGAGACATCTGAATGAATTGTTCATCCATACTGAGAATCTCCTGGAGTGAATCAGAAATTCACTTGTCTGACAGGCCCTGATCATCAGGGTAACAGAGAGTTCTCAGGCCCATGCCATCAACCACACTGACTCATCAGTCACTATGGTTATGTGTAAGCTGACCTCTGGGCCAGACTGTAAAGCCTTTACAACAAGCATCCTATACAGTTCACTAGCTGGGGTCAACACCTTTCTACAGTGTCATGACCCATGTCTTGTTTTTGGTGCAATGCTCCCCATCACCAGTTGTCCATTCTTTGCATGCCTGTCACCATTTTTTGTCACCCCCAACCTCATATGTACACAGTCACCCATGTTTGTCTATACTGCTTTATGTTTGTCTGCTTGCCCCAGCAAGCTCTCCTGCCCTGTCACCATCCCTGTTTCCTTTTACTTGCATCTCATATATGTTATTTCTTCTTTCTTTATATAAAAAATGGGACTCCATCCTCTTCAAAGAATCAAAGAATATTATCCTATGTCCCTATCCATTTATTGATCTATTTTATGTGTATTCTTGTGTACTTCTGTCTTCTTACTTTTATTAGTGTTATCCCCTCTACAGTTGCCCTAAGCACCCCATTTCCACCACAGTTTTTTGACAATGAGGCTGTCTGTATGTATGTTCTCCCACACTTACAGGTGCATTTCTCCGTGGAGCTTTGAGCTATTCTGCTGCATAGCATGCCAGCAGGCAAGGCAATCCTCCTTTTAAAGCAGGCGCACATCGTTCTTTGTTCATACACAATGAGAGCTCTGCATTACATGACATACTACCATGAACAGTTGATGTTGCTGTCCTCTACTGTGTATCATGTCATCTAACACAGAAGGTGCTGTTCTATATTGTTCCTATCTATGTGCATTTCTCCTGCCCTGCTGAACTGAGAAGCCTAAACAGATTATAATGATACAACAGGATTTGGCGCTGCTCGGTTTATCATACATAAGCGGTAAAGATTGCTTGACATCAGACCCTGTCTCACTGCTACTTCTACAGATACTCTTTTGTGATGTGAACTGTAGTGAACACATGCAGTAAAACTCTGACTCAGTGAAGAAAAATGCTTTTCACGGGTGCTGTTTCTATGTTGGGAATATGTGTTTACTGCCATATGGTTAGTGTGAGGGAGCTGTATACCACTGAAAGTTTTACAGCTGGTTTCCTCTCTTTGCAGATTATAATATCCTCACCTAGCAGTCATTGGTTTTATATAATATAGGCACTTGAATATAATGATGCTTGCTGCATACTTTACCATATCTCTGTTATTACTTAACAGTTAATGCAGACGAGGAGGAGAAACTGCCACTCATTAGTTAATGACAAGAGCAACTACACATATTTGTGGTGATTCTGACACCAGTGTTGAATTCTGTTGTATTAGCTCTTATATGCTGATTTCACTGCTGTCCTATTAGTTCCCTGTTTACTGTCATACCATTTTCTGCTGTCATCCTTCTACAAGAATGGAGGGAACATGCTCTACATTCAGGCAGAGCACATATTTCCATCAGTGCTAGGATATGTCTGCGACACTGCCTATATCAGAAGGCATGGATGTCATTGTTGTGGTTCAGTAGGTAAAGAAGTGACGAGGAAAAGGCCAGCAGGATTTGGTAGAGATAAACTGAACAAGTCCAGTGACTGTAGTTTTCCTGTAGGTTGATTTGCAAGAGAGGTGGAGACTGCTGTGAGTTAGAAATGGCCTTAACTGGGATAAAAGCTTTATGTCAAGTTGTACCTCCATTTCATGGAGATGCCATTCCCCACTCATTAGTGTAGCCAAAACTCCCAAGCTCCCCTCACAATACCCCCATTATTTGTGTTTTCTTTCTTGAGACCTGTGCCACGCATTGTATGTTTTAGTAAAATGGCAAGTAAATATGTTCTTCATACAATTCCTCCTACCAAAAAAAAATGCTCTACACTAAAATGCACCAGAACATCATGTACTGTTACAGCAAAGCAAATAAATGTTAAAAGAGAGCAGTACAACTTTTAGTAACTTTAATACAACCCATCACACCAGTGTAAACTAGTGCAGTTAGCACAAACAGTATAGGGTCAGAACCATTCTAAAAGATAATAGAAGAAAAAAGTTCAGCTTGGTCAAGGAGGGAACAAATAAAATATACATACAAATTTATCAGATATTTGATTTTGCTTGCATTGGATCTTAAGACCACTAATTCTAGTACTGTGTTTCTCCCAACTGCATTGCATGAATGGAACACCATTATAGAGATACTGTTTCCTTGTGGACATTGTGAACGTTGTAATTATGAGTACCACAGCTCCATTAACTAATGGGAAACTGTAAAAGGAAAGCAGTGAATTTTCAAATCTTACTAAATTTTATTAAAAAATAAAGACCCACTACCCCACCCTTAGACATGGGGGGTTGTGCCCACCACACCTTCTTTACTTCTATAGACTAAATTCTGAGATTGCCTGCGAGTATTTACAATCATTTGTAGGAAATCATTAGCATTTATAGCTCTGTAAATATTGCAGGGTATTTGACTGAGAAAAGAAACAGCATTTCAAGGATGCCTTTATGTGTGAATATTTTTGAAAAATCACATGGTTTATGCTTTTATAAATATTAAATCAGGGCTACAAATCTACAGCAAAGCAAGAGGCTTCTTTATATATGGTGGTAGTATCCCTCATCCATCTCCTATGCAATAGTTCGATATCATTACTTACCACAGTTAGTTATATTCTGAAAATTCATAATGATTGTAGCCATTTGATACTCAAGTTCAGTAAAGATTAAGTGGTACAAAATGACAAACATCCTGCACAGCATATAAAATGAATGTCAGCTCTATAGCAATCACATTTACCTCCTAGGTGCCTGCAAAATAGATTCCTAATCATGCAATCTGTAAATTAGTGCTAACCAGACCTTTAACATAAGTGAGGCATAAAATAGACAACAACATAAGAGTGTCCTTCATTCAGTAAAGAAGCATACTCCACTTGTAGTTAACTAAGTACCTTAATAAAGTGCATTTAAGATTGTTAATTGTAGCTTGATGCAAAACAGTTACAATTATTCAGAGGTCCAGTTACATCATTTTGGCAACTAAAAAAATTAGAATATCTGGGTTGAAAGTCACTTCTCAACTTTCAGAAAAAGGCAATTAACCTCAGAAGGGCATTCTAGCTTAGAGCATCATTCAACAGAAACATTAAAATATGACTTTTATTTGTACATTACAATCACTAATTACCAGGTTAATGTCTTCAAGGTTACAAATGATGAACTAACAATAAAACATTTAAATACCTTCCCACAAATCAGCAGGTACACCAGTCAGAGGAAAAAGAAAAGAAAAGAAAAGGAGTTGAGTGAAAACAAAAAAAAAAAAAAAAAAGAGAGAGAGAGAGAGAGAGAGAGAGAGAGATGAGCCATACCAAATATATTGCTTTCATCTCATTGCCCATAACCAAGGGACCAAATTGTAAATAATAAAATGTAAATACAAACCATATGGTTATTGTGTGTTAGAAAACAATGCATATAGCATCTTTAATAATGAAAACAAGAGAATCATTTAAATACAATTTTGGGTGCAAATATGAATGAAACTCATGACAAGTCTGGTTAAAATAGTAGCAACTAAACTACCTGGTGACTAGTTTCTTGTATCCCTCTTATTCAATAAAATCTAAGCATTCATCTGGTGAGTAGTGCAGTCAATATAACATTTATCATAAGTCCATTTCAGATTGCGCACTACGCCAGTGTTATAGCAACTACATTCATCTGGTGAGTAGTGCCGTCAATATAACATTTATCATAAGTCCATTTCAGATTGCACACTACGCCAGTGTTATAGCAACTACATTCATCTGGTGAGTAGTGCAGTCGATATAACATTTATCATAAGTCCATTTCAGATTGCGCACTACGCCAGTGTTATAGCAACTACATTCATCTGGTGAGTAGTGCCGTCAATATAACATTTATCATAAGTCCATTTCAGATTGCGCACTACACCAGTGTTATAGCAACTATGACGTTTCTTGATATTGAAATTCATTGCATCAAATTATGGACTGAAGTGTCTTCGGATGACAGTCTCAGCAACTTCTACAAAATCACCTCAGCCTGCTGAGATGAAAATATGTCTGAGTGAACCAGACAGTGACTTAAACTTGGAAAATTACAGAATAAATTTCCAGAGATATAGAAATTTCTGCCCAAAGCAGCATCAGATTGAATGATGTACCAGTATTTTTTATGATCTAAAATCATGTTCAGTAAATGGGGAATATTGTGCTACAAAGTAAACATCTTTCCATGTGGTATTCCTCCTAGGTAAATGATGGCATTATGTGCACTTGTATGTGTGATCCCACTGGATGGCACCCTTGTCAGAGAACCGAGTCCTGTCATTACCCTTTGACATCTCCAGCAGCATTAAGAAACTTATCTTTTACTGAGAATAATCTTTGTGCTCACATGATTTCGCCATAAAGCAAACCTTACTTAAGAGGCATGGATGGGTAATCATGCTTGCAAAAATGTATTAGTTAAAGTACTATAGTTTCTACTACCATGTGCAGATTAGTTAACATCCAAGTAATCTATACTGTTCTGCTGCACATTCTGAGTAAAACAAATACCTTAAGCATCAAAGTTTAACTTCTGATAAAAGTTACCAGAATCAGCAATACTGATCTTTTATTTTAAAAAAAAAACACAAACACACACAGTTGAAAAAAATTTACATAAGAAAGTTGCTCTTCGAACCATCACATGAAGAGATGCGCATAACAGGGTAGGATTTTTGACTCCATACATATGTTGCATTTTTCTGTAAAAAGATGTCACCATTAAAAAAGAAATATGAGTATGTGTGAGTGCGTGTTTGTGTGTATGTGTGCGTGTGCATGTGCGTGTGCATGTGTGTGTGTGTGTGTGTGTGTGTGTGTGTGTGTGTGTGTGTGTGTTTGTGTGTGTGTGTGTGTTGTGTGAGAAAAATTCTAGTACTCATAATAAAAATTATGTCAAGCTATCATTTAAAAAATGAAGATAGAAAAAAATTTTTGCAATGTGAAGTACTTTAACAATGGCAGTAAATGCCTACTATCTCAGGTCTAGCAGTAACACCTGTCTACATGATAAGACAGTTTCCTGTCTAGGTTATGGTCACCTAAATGTCCACAGTGTGTAGATCAGACAGCAGACCTGTTACACATGTTCTGGAGTTGCAAGTGCATTTATAAATTATGGAATTCTTTAAAGTTACAACTACAAAAAATGGGTTACCAAAACTCAACACTCTCCTGGGAATTTCTGATTTTACATATTCCACGGAGAATTTGGACAAAACAAAAAGATTGTAATTATGAATATTAGTTTACTAATGAAATTATATATAGACACAAATTGGTTGAACCCAGCACAGGTGTCGTGGCAAAATTTCAGGCTGTTAGCGATTAAGCATATATTAGCACAAATTGTTAATTAGAAATAATAAGAAAAGTATAAACAGCATAAAAATTTGGGAACAAATCTTTAATATTATTTTAGGCGTAAGCGGTTCCTATCCACTTTCCGTCAGGACATTCTGTATGTGTACCAACACATTCTTGGATTAGATAGAAAATGTAGAAATAATACAAATTATTGGCTTGAGTTGGTTTATAATTGTCTATTGTAGATGCTTTTATGTTTAATTTTTTGTGATTTTAATTTCCTGTACTTGGTTAAAATGATATTTATTCTTAATGTATTATAGGGAAATTCAAAATGGAACTATAACATTGGAAGCAATATTGTACATAATGTAAATAGTGTGTGAAATGTATAATGGTTTGGCAAAACAATAAAATGATTATTGAAAAAAAAGAAAATCAGTAATCAGGGCATGGAGTCAGAATTAAAAAAATGATAGTCACATTTTCAAAAAAAAAAAAAAAAAAAAAGAAATGTAATTGTTGCTCTGTAATCTCTCTCTTCCATTATTTTACTCACATCCAAGATCTGATTGTGTGACAGTTTTACAGCATCAGCTTAGTAATTTGTTTCTCAAGATGGTGGCGCACTGGAAAGAGTGGGATATTTTAATAATTTTATTTTGCAACCAAAAGTACTACAGTTAAAATTATACCTAAGAGACAGTAGGGGAGTCTAAGAAAAGATATTTCTATATATGAAGGAGTGTATGATCAAATAGCTTTAAATAAACTCGTAAGTCTTAGAGTTGATTGGATAGCACTCTGAAAATATAATTTGACATGAGATATGAAGACTTAATAACTAGATTAAAATGAGAATTCTGAAAATGTTTTTTCAATTATATCACCTAGATTGTTGGTTGAAATCATTACAAAATAAGATCTTGAATTTCCTTGAAGTGGAGTTAGGCTTAGGGATTTGTGAGAAAAACTAACCACGCATCAATTCATAGGTAATTAGTGGCACCTGAACAGCAGTTGCACTAGAAGGTCTCCCTGATGTGAATCTTGCATTCGTTACAGGTTAGTATATGTTGGACAAAGTTGAATGCTATGATTCTGTATTTCTTGTACAACCTGCAAAAAGTGCTTAGAATATTCATTTTTGCGCTCATGCAATGTCCCCGTGAGCTGATATTCATTTTAAACCAACATCTAACTGTGGTCACAGAGATCCTAGAAATAAAGTAGGAAAGGAGGGCCAGACTTTTTTTTTTTTGCCAACTGAAATCTTTAATCTACTACAATAGGAATGCAAAGCTTAGTAATTAGCCCTTTCTTGTATTTTCCTTGTACAACTCTAGTACCTATCACAGTATACATGTTGTCCTTGTCATTTGCACAACTTTATGACCTTTCTCTTGTCTTTGGCTTTTTCTTGCATGTTTCCTCTGCCCAGTGAAAGTACTTGGAATGAAGAAAACCAGGAAGATTGAGAAGGGATGGTAATGCTATAACTGGAGACAGAGACTTAGTACCCAATACAAAAGCTATTAGTCAGCAGCATTGCTATTGTGAAAGCCTTTGAATGGTTGTTGAAGGAGGCACTACGTAAGATTAGCAGAGCATGGGAGAAAGAAATTTACCTGGCTCTGTGAGCAAATGTGTGATTGCAGATCTGCCAGTATCCTAGCTGTATGTCATTGTTTAGAAGGTTACATATATGTGCAAGGAAATATTTGCATAAGTTGCTTTATATCCATGCCAGAGCATAAAGAATGTTTCCTTTGGCTAATAGGCTATTTGGAAGATGTAAAGATGTGTAAATCAAAGTTTGAGTTCACATATTTTTGCCATACAGAGAAATGGGGCCTTTTAAGAAGCAGATTTAAGGAATTAATTGGCGATTTTACAATAAAGTGATTCTTAATAAAATACCAATACTAACTGGTGTATTCCACCCACCAAAATTTCTCTAAAAGTGAAATGTGTTTTTTTATAATTAATAATGATGATGGATAAAAAAAACAATGCCTCATAAGTAAATGGAGAAGGCCTTGATCCAGTTTATAGTGTTAAAAGAACTTCATGATGAGTTAATTGCCAGGGATTCCAGGATATTTGCTGAGACTCAGAGGAAGGAACAGACAAATATTTAGACTCTCTCACATAGGTACATAGAAAGTCATTAACTAGGATGGACCTGCTGAAGTGAAAAAGGACAAGAGTGCTGGAGAGAATGACAGAGGTTTTTGTTTGGGGCTTCATAAGCTATCTCACTATCCTGTTGGTTCTTGTTTGATTAAACAAGACTCTAACTGTTGTATGAATGAGGAAGGAAGAGAATTTTGAGGTATTAACTACAAATGCCTACCAGTGTGATTGATGTCAATATTCACTTTTAGGGTTATGGAAATAAGCATTTCAATCAAATGTGCATGTCTCAGCTCCCAAATTACTTTCTACTACT
Source organism: Protopterus annectens (assembly GCF_019279795.1). NCBI lineage: Eukaryota > Metazoa > Chordata > Ceratodontiformes > Protopteridae > Protopterus > Protopterus annectens. The sequence goes on from NC_056730.1 coordinate 824,766,199, forward strand.
CTGCATATCTTTTTATCAATCATGTGTATGAGCACCTGTGTATATTTTATATATATATATATATATATATATATATATATATATATATATATATATATATATATATATATATATATATATATATATATATATATATATATATATATATATATATATATATATATATATATATATATATATATATATATATATATATATATATATGGTTCTCCTTCTGATTGTTGAAAACTCACTTTCTCGACAACCAGAAGATCTAACCCATTTAAGCGAAAGTGCACTAAATTGAAAGTGTACTTTCACAAAAGTTGGTTCTCCGAAGTGCATCACAGTGAGGATAAGGAAATATATCCTTTTCCCCAATGTACTGCAATCTCGGAGTTAGTATATTTAAGTAGGGGGGTGTGGGGCCCCCTGCAAAATACTGTTTAAATCAGTTTTGTTTTGTTTTCTTCCAATTCGGAGAACCAGCTTTTGCGAAAGTGCACTTTCACTTTAATGGGTTTCGATGTTGCTTGATCGAGATTGTGAGATTTCAATCAAGTAACATAGACCCATATATATATATATATATATATATATATATATATATATGTGTATATATATATATATATATATATATATATATATATATATATATATATATATATATATATATATATATATATATATATATATACATATATATATGTATGTATATATGTGTGTGTGTGTATATATATATATATATATGCATATATATATATATATATATATATATATATATATATATATATATATACATATATACATATATATTAGATAGATATACATAGTTATTAAATTCCAGAATTCCCATCTCAAGGATATAAAAGCTCCTGAGGGGTGATCTCTGTATAGCCTTCTGCACTATGTATGAGCTCTTTCATCTATATAGAATCAGTGATAGAGCAAATACCCAATCTAGAAACACAAATCTATATTACCACATAAACAACACCAAATAGTACATTATGTACCAAACCCAGTATATTCCTTGTTTCTAGAATGTGCTGCCCTTACATACCAAGCAGAGTACCTTTCTACCAGGCTTTAAAAGTGGTCTGCATTACTGGATCACTGATCACAAATTTTAACCTGGGATATGTAGGAAACATACTTAATGGAGGCACTGTTAGTCTCCTGTCAGTACTGGGTGACATTGCTGACCATCTCAATGATCTTTGCAGTCCTAAGCTTAGTAAGAACCTATAAAGCAATGAACTTAGTGAAAGGAGAGAAAATATTGTGTGCTCTAAATTTTCCGTGTAAAGCAAGAGATGCATTTATGTGCCAATGCTAGAAATGAGTATGCGTACATACTCTCCTGGCAGTGAGTTTCTATTTTAAAAATTTGATAGCAAGCAAGCAATATTAAAAATATGGTGGTTGAATTACTACTCATTGTTTTCTACAGATATTGCATTTATCCTTCATATGTGCTTAGTATGTGATGGAAAGAGTCAGAGATGGACTAGTTCACTTTGTAAGGATAAACATACTTTACATCTTTCATGATGATCTGCCTGTTAATTACCTGCTGTGCCCTGTTTTTAGGGGTGCCACCACTCTAACACTTTGTAGGGCAGTAATAGTTTAGTTACTCATGCCTGATGCAGGGGCTGGGGGAGTTGGGACATGAGTAATATTAAGTATATTTTAGGAGATAAAAATATTTCCTAGCATTCCACTTAATATTGCAGGAAGAGCTTATATTGTACTTGAAATAGCAAAGTATAATACTAAGGGATAATAGGCAAAGATAGGATTGTCCCGACTGAAGAGTCCCAGTTTAAAGCGTAATGGTAAAATTCAAGAAAATAAAACCACGGACTCACCACGAACAAAAAACGTTTCTTCAAATATAAAGTACAAAACTTTTATTGATGGTAAGCGCTTTCGCGTATCAGGGATACGCTTCCTCAGACCATGAATTAAATCAAGCATTGCCTCCTTTTATATAGTTAAGCAGCCATCATTAAAACATTTCGATAAATGAACAATTGGTGAGTCAATCAATTATTATATTCAACAATTTTGAGTTCCTTCAAGCGACAGTGTCCCATGTAAAACCTTGCAAATGTGAAAACACATATTTAAATGTATTGCACTTACTTCCTATGTATACAAAGGAATATATATTTCATCATAAAATCAATATTATTTTCTTGAATAATACTAAGGGAAAGAAAGAACTCAGAACACCAACATATGATATTAAAGGAAAGAAGCAGCTGCAGCTGCAGCTTTATCACAGCAGGTCATTATTTTACAACCACATACTATAAAATGTGTATATTGCTTGAGAATTTGATTTGTTCTCAAAACTCTCTCGGTTCACTAAAATGTCCCATGTGTGACATTTACAAAGATGGCAGCCCTAGATGGGAGTAACCATACATGCAAAGCATACAGAAAACAGAACATCTGCAGGGTTGCACATACGCCTTTGGTGGAGTGTGCAGTTGTAGCATAATTAAGTTTGCTAATTAATGTGTGCACTTATTCTTCTGAAAACATGATTATATTTACTAAAAGAAAGATGCTTCAGATATGGGCAGTGATTTTTTAGAAGATAAAATAAGGTATGTGCTCAGAGTGCAATTGGTATGTGAGCTCCAAAGGCAAGAATTAGATCTGAATCTATGTTGGAAACACTGGAAATAATTTAATTATTCAATTGCAAATGCTATGCTTTACAAGGGCTTGAATTTAAATTGAGCTCTGTTTCATGTGGGCTATATTAAATAAACTATTAAATGATGTAGACTGAGCATCACTAAACACATGCAGCCTTCGGACTCCTCTATATTAGTTGTGGTGACAGTGGCCTTGTTATTTCTCATTAATATTATTTGTTGGAAAATACGTTGAAACCCACAAACTCAGTTGAAAGTTGACTTTGGATGAGGTCTAAACTAATCCAATAGCATAGAAACTTAATGTCTAAAAACCACTGTATCCTCCACTTCCCATTTTATTTATGTATATTGTACATTTCAAATCACAATAGAATTGTGGTACAAAAATGCTTTTTTAGCATCAGTTTACTTATATCATCATCATCATCATCATTATTATATGTGCCCGTTTAAAGAATATATTTTTGTAGGGGGTGGGTTACATATTTGAAATGAAATTGCAATCATGCTTGTATGACAAATAATGAATTATTTATACAACAATTAGTAAAAATGTAAAGTCGGGGTCAGGAAAAGACATACTTGTTTAATGGCTATCATTATGTTTTGCGTGGTGGTCTGGCTGTTAATTACCTGATATACCCTTTTTTGGGGGTACCTCACCTCCCACTCCTTGTAGGGCTGTACTAGTTTAGTTATCCATGTCAGGTACAGGAGCTGGGGGATTTAGGACATGAGTAATGGAAAATATATTGCAGGAGAAAAAAGTATTTCCCAGCATTCCATTAAATATTGCAGAAAGAGATTACACTGTACTTGAGACACCAAAATATGTTATCAAAGAAAAGAAACAGATATACTTGGAAAAACAAAATGTGATATTAAAGGAAAGACATTTTGGAAATTTAAGCATATTCATGCAGACAAGGTATGTGGAGGTTACTCTCTTGCACATAAAATGCAGTTAACAACTGACAATATTAGCAGATTTGTTGTAATTTAGTCTAAAGGTTAATGTTCTATGTGTAGTATTTGTAAACACACGCACGTATACGCACACACACATGTACACACACACAAGTATACACACACACAAAAACACAAAAACATGACGCGCGGGTGCACACATGCACATCTATCTATCTCTCTATCTATCCTTGGAAGTCTCATATTTTGACATTGGAGATGTGGTAGTATAGAAGGAGTGAAGCTTGTTGTTTGGATATTCACAGTTTAGCAACTCACAGTTTTGGTTCTTGAAACAGTGAGACTGAGCACAGAAAGCTAAGGCTTAAGAGGTTGCCAATTCTTAAAACACAGGAAAGGCAATATTTTTATATTAATGGATGCTGTAAGTGCAATGAGATTTACATGAGGGCTCCTTCATGAGCTATTCTAAAAAAGTTATTCCACCTCTCTTTTATTATTTGTTATTTTTTAATGAAAAATATTCATATAGCTGACATGATTACCCTGTAAATTGCCTACAGGTGTGCATGTTATGTGACAGTGAGTGAGTGAGTATGTGAGTGTGTGTGTTTGTTTCCTGCAATGTTTTGGCACCATGAGTGCAGCTATACACTAGGACTCTCTTGTGAACCTACATGATATTAAATGGGTCATCAGAGAAACAGTGGCTGAATGAATCTTTTTAGTTTCAGAGTGGTGAGCAGGGCCACACACTACATCCCTGTTGTATGGAGCTTTTGAGCTGTCTGGGATTATAGGCATACTACTCAAAAGGCAAGGCTTATACAGTCAACACTGTTGGATACTTGAAAGGCATGTGAATGCAACTGCTAGCTGAACAGCTGTCCTCCCATTGCTCGATTAGTGGAGTAGTATGAAGCAATATTATGTTCTAGGTGATCAAAATGACGACATGCTCCATATGAATATGAACAATCTGAGAATGCAGTTCCGTGGGGAAGAGATAGTGAAGGATATGTGGCTATAACATAGAAAGTAAAGGGGACGTCGAGATTTCTCTAATCAACTGCTTTCATCACAACTTATTGCCACTCTCTTGTCTATAAGCCTTCCTTCTGTCCTGGCATTTGCTCTCTCATTTCTCTTTACTCCACATCTAAATCCCTCAGGAGTGCTGATCAATGACACTTAGACATATTTAAATCTAAAAGATCAATAGGCCAAAACCTTTATAGCTTCATCCATGCACTAGCTTGGAATACGCGTCCCCTGGTCATTAGAAATATACCTCACACACACAAGAGTTAAAAAAAAAAACTCTCTACGTCAATATACTTAACACCTGTAAATGAAAATGTAAAACCAATGCTTGATCTTTCTTTACCTAATTATTTTCTGTTGTCATGTTTTTATTGAATTTCACCTATCCTTTTCTTCTTTACTGCTCTTGACTCATCCTCCTCTAACTTGTTCTACTAATTTTTCCTGCATTCTTTGTTTTCATGTTGCTTCAACTTCCGTTTACCTTTACTCACCTTTTTCTCATTCTCCCATTAATATCCTACCTTTCCTGAACACTGCATGTTCACATTTCTATTGTCCCTTCTTCTGTTGGAGCAATCAATTTGTTTCTTTTGAATTTTCTAACTGTTAACAGCAAACTCTGTATTCTGTTATTTCACAGCTTTATTGTGTGTACTCAAATCTATGTTCCTCTGTATTTCATATCTCATATTGCAGTGTTACAGTTAATTAGTCATTTTGATAAACCTCTATGTTAAACTTATGTTACCTTTTGTGGGGATTTTCTCCCTGGGCCTCCACTGAAAAAGGGCTCTGGCTCAGTCGGACATTCACAATTAACAAATGTCAAATAAAATAAATTAAAATCATATAAATAAATAAATAAATAAAGTTTATTGTTACATTTTCTTCAGGCACCAACAATTGATAAGAGCACTGTCATATGTTAGTTTGGCTGTTAAAAACAAATACCAGCAACCTGATGTTTTGTTCTCCCTGCCATTGATATTATTGCAGAGACCAGTTCATATAACTGTTTATGAATTACCATCTGGAATATTGTATGGCCTCCCTGTAGTTAATTTGATCCCCCTGACTACTTCTTTTAAGATATTATCCAAAACAGGTCTGTCCACACAGCAACTACTATCAGCAAAATGAATCCAACCGGATAGTGTAAAAATACAAATTTAATGTGACAAACAAAGATCAGGTTTAGCGCTTTCATGACCACAGCGAGCTTCCTCAGAACAATTAAAATCAATTCTTTACATACATTTATAGTTGAAATTGGCGCCAAAAAGTGCTATTTTTGAAACTTCCAAATTAAAGTGGTATAACATCATTATACAAAGTTAATAAAACTTCTAAAATTTACCACAACTTAGTTAATAACCTATAACATTTTGTATGTACATAAATACTGCATGATAAACCTATGTTAGTGTGAAAATATGTGAATGTATATTTTTAAAAACTATATTTGCATTAAAATTATATATTATTAAAACGATGAATATGCTTACATAATAAACTCAAAGTGTGTAATTCATTCATTTGACATCAGTAGATATTTAATAGACATGTAAATTAAAATAGACTGCTTAGAATACCCACATACTGAACTAAGAATATGTATTAGATTCATTAATTTAATTTAACATCAATAGGGGTTTTATGGACATGTAATCATTTATGCCTGGTGTAAAAGTGGCATCTGTTAACGCCTGCCAATATAATTCTCTGTAAGCTAAATAGTTACTAGTATTGCCTCCTCTTGGGTTATTCTTTATGATTTCAATAATGGCAAATTTAAATGTATGCTCAGTCCCTTTTTCAATAATGTGTCTGGCTAGAGCATTTTTGTTGTCTCTCCTTTTTATACAATATGTGTGGGAATAGATTCTTTGCTTAAAAAACCTCTCGGTCTTCCCGATATAAAATGCAGGACAGACCGTACATGAAGCAATATATACCAGCATCTTAGTTTTGCAGTTCCCTTTAGAAGTAAATATTTTAGTCCTGCTTGAATTCATTAGCTTAATAGGACTATTTTCATTAATGTAACTGCACTGGTTACATGCCCCACACTTACTAGTATGTGTGCTGACTTCAGTCAGTCCATGTTTTGGTAATTCTAGTAAGTGCTTTAAGTTCCTTCCCATTTTGTTGACAAATATTGGTTTCTTACCAACCTTCTCTAGTATTTCCTGTTCACTTATTAAGAAGTGCCAATTATTGGTTATGATATCCTTAATTACATTGCTGAAAGGACCAAATTCAATAATGCATGCCTTTTTGTATTTTTTTACAACTCCTGTAGTTATCTCATTAGGTACTGATTCTTGTCCTAGATGGGAGGCGTTTGTTCCTAATAATGAAGTATACCTACTGTCTCTTAGATCCATAATGTAGCTTGATATATCATTCATAAAGTCTGTATTATATCCTCTTTCAGAAAATAAGGATGTAATAAATCCTATCTCATAACCATGTCAGTGTATTCAGACGTCATTCGCATGGCTCTAATACATTGACCTTTGTATATATTACATTTCATCTTTCTCGGATGGTAGCTGTGAAAGTCTATGTAAGAATTTGAAAAAGTGTTTTTTCTGTAAATGTTTGATTTTAAACATCCATTATGAACAGAAACTAGTGTATCCAAATATGGAACTCCTTGATTATTGTGTACTTCAGTGAATTTTAAGTATTCACTGCTGGAATTAATGTATACAATAAAATCAAAGTAAGAACTGTCCTCACCATTCCACATAATATAGATGTCATCCAAGAATCTAGAGTAATAGCAAATGGACTTGAAGTACATACTGCTGAAAATATAGTTGTCCTCCCATTCCAGCATGACCAGGTTGGCAAATATGGGCACACACGCAGCCCCCATAGCTACCCCCCTGGTCTGCTTGAAAAGTTCCCCCTCAAAATATATGAAGTTATTTTCTAACACTATGGACATCAAGTCCACTAATAAAGTTATTATATCCCAAGTCAAGTTAGTATGTTTTCTTAAGCAGTTGGTAAATGCTTCCAATCCATCCTCAATTGGAATGCTACTGAATAGGTCAATGACATCTATACTACTGAATATTGTATTTGTATTATATTTAGAAATAGGATAATTTTTCAAAAATTCCCAAGAATCTTTTACCATATGTTTGACATTGTCATATATTGGTTTCAACATATTGTCAATGACCACCCCAATGGGAAAAGTCTTTGACTTACTGCCTGAGATTATCGGCCGGAAAGGGGTTAATATAGTCCTTGTGGACCTTAGGAATTCCAACAATGGTGGCCATAGTGGGATGGTCCACAGACATATAGTGGTATAAATCTTCCGATATTCTCTGGTCTAAAAAATATTCTTCTAAATACATGTCTATTCTTCTGTAGGCAATATTTATCTCATTCTGTGAAATAGATGTATAATTGCCTGATTTATGCAAATGTCATGTATAATCCCACTATAAGTGATGGCATCAGAATAACTATGCCTCCCCCCTTATCCGGCTTCATAACTCTAATGTTACTATTATTCTGTAACTCATTTATAGTTGAAATCTCCTTTTCAGTCAAGTTGGATTTGAATCTATGCCCTTTGAGTGTGTGGCTAACTGAATATAAGTCTCTAGTGACTTTATTGTCAAACTTCTGAATACTAGAGTTGCTTATAGGCATGAAGCTGCTTTTCTTTTTTAAAGAGTCAGCAGCGACATCCGCTTTCTGGTCTTTATTTCCGAACAAAATAGATAGATTTAATTTTCTAACATATTTTTTAAACTCTAATATGTTATTAACTATGTTAAATTTTGGTGTTGGGATAAATTTTAACCCTTTTGATAGTAAACTGAAGTGTGTTTTGTCTAATTGCAAGTTACTGTAATTATATATTTTGAAGTTGTTACATGTACTTACAATTTTGTTTGTGACAATAATGTTTGAACTATCAAGACAAACTAGATCTTTAGAAAGATTTTGACCCTTAGGTGTTAATATTTCATTTTCCATTTTTCCCCTTTTTTCCACTTCCCAAAGTTCCTTCCCCCTGGGTTGTGAAAAAACTGATCAGTTTCACCTTCCCTATTGGTATATTGTCGATCATATTCCTGAGTATGCTCTTCCAAATTTTGGTGAAAATTATTCCATCTGTAATTTGTGTGATTCTTATACTGTTCCCTATGTAATTTGTGTGATTCTTATACTGTTCCCTATCTCTGTGTAACTTTTTTTGCTTACGTTCATGGGCCTTCTTTGCCCTAAAATCCGCACTATCAAATTGTTTATAAAACAAAGTTTCCCATTGTGAAAATGCTAAATCTTGTGTTATTAAATTGTAAAGTTTCTCTACTTCAGTTAAAAGTTTACACAACTTCACATCATTATATTTAATCACCAGTCTCATATATTGAAATCCAAAATTGTCAAAAAGGGAATTAAAGTCCATTTTAACCTCATGGTCAATGTCAATTCCCAATGGTAGTTTATAAAATCTCAACCCCATGGGTACAATATTAATGGAAATACAAAAGTTTAAGTAAGCATTATCTAATTTCAAAGCATTAATCATATTTAGTTTTTTTCCAAACAAATAAATCGAGTCCTTTAAAGTACCTTTGTGTCTGGAACTACTAATGTTGTTAATGTTATCAAAATTACAGTCCTGACCAAGAAACTCTTGTAACACATTATGTTTCTGGTCCTTGTTTGAATGTATAACAGTACCTTTATCCTGTTTGTTGCTGCTGGAGATGTGAGCGTAAGTCCTGGTAGGCTGTGTGTGCTTCGGTCTAGTACCCACACGTTTCATTTCCTCAGACAAATTACCAAACGAGAAATCAAAGGTAAATTCTGTCCCTGCCGTTTTGTTGTTAAAATTAGAGGCAGAGATACAAGGTAAATCTATCGCACATCCATGTGCGAGGCCAGTATTCTGTCCATTTGGTATTCCTGGCGATGATGTGTCCGGTATCACGTTGTTATTGAAGTTAGAACCAGACTGAACTAAATTTCCGTTATTGCTAACGGGATGGTGCAGTACATTTCTGTCATTCTCGGTAGTCAACGTGCTTACGCGAGAATCAATTAGACCGGGGATCTTGCTGAACAGATCTGCTAGTTTGGAAACCTCATTACGTAAAGCAGAAACCTCTGCTTTCAATTGTTCCATTTCAGAACCGGAACTAGGTGCAGTATCTGCGATCGAGTTGATGTTGGAATCCATAAAGCAACTCCAGAAAAAATGTTGATCCGTTCGGGCCAAACATAGAAACACAAAACAACTTCCCAAACAGGTCTGTCCACACAGCAACTACTATCAGCAAAATGAATCCAACCGGATAGTGTAAAAATATTTTCTAACACTATGGACATCTATGAGCATACATTTAAATTTGCCATTATTGAAATCATAAAGAATAACCCAAGAGGAGGCAATACTAGTAACTATTTAGCTTACAGAGAATTATATTGGCAGGTGTTAACAGATGCCACTTTTACACCAGGCATAAATGATTACGTGTCCATAAAACCCCTATTGATGTTAAATTAAATTAATGAATCTAATACATATTCTTAGTTCAGTATGTGGGTATTCTAAGCAGTCTATTTTAATTTACATGTCTATTAAATATCTACTGATGTCAAATGAATGAATTACACATTTTGAGTTTATTATGTAAGCATATTCATCGTTTTAATAATATATTATTTTAATGCAAATATAGTTTTTAAAAATATACATTCACATATTTTCACACTAACATAGGTTTATCATGCAGTATTTATGTACATACAAAATGTTATAGGTTATTAACTAAGTTGTGGTAAATTTTAGAAGTTTTATTAACTTTGTATAATGATGTTATACCACTTTAATTTGGAAGTTTCAAAAATAGCACTTTTTGGCGCCAATTTCAACTATAAATGTATGTAAAGAATTGATTTTAATTGTTCTGAGGAAGCTCGCTGTGGTCGCGAGTGAAAGCGCTAAACCTGATCTTTGTTTGTCACATTAAATTTGTATTTTTACACTATCCGGTTGGATTCATTTTGCTGATAGTAGTTGCTGTGTGGACAGACCTGTTTGGGAAGTTGTTTTGTGTTTCTAAGTTTGGCCCGAACGGATCAACATTTTTTAAGATATTATGGTTAATTTAGAAGCATAAAACAACTGGTAATGATTACAGAGGACTTAAATGCAGTAATTGACTTACCATTAGATGGAACAGGAGACGGGACTAATGCAATACCCAGTTTTTATAAAACCATCAGGGAAAGTTTGGAGGAATTTGAATAAACTGATTGGTGAATAACTTTAAACCCTATCAAAAAATATGGTTCTTTCTTAGTATTTAAGGCAGGCAAAACAAGCAGAACTTACATATGATTACTCTAGAATATTTATTCCATAACTCTTTCACGACCATAGTGCCTTTGGATACTTCTACTTCACACTCATAGCTCTTTATGGTGTCCAGAAATTCCTTGGGTCTGGCTTCATTTACTAAGTGACTCACCATCTAATAATAGGCAATATTAAAAAGTGCAAGGTCTTATTAACAAAATGACACTAAGATAGTTAATCTAGGAAATAAACGAAAGTTGATAAATGAATCACCCCTGGGGAATTCAATACACTTAGTGTAAGCTTCATGTGAAGTCTACATGGAGTTTACATGTTTGCATGGTGAGCAGTGGCGGTAATCACATATTCATGCTGCCAACCATATGTAAATGTAAACAAGTATGGTTTCATGGCTAGCAACTGTGTTGCCGGCCAGGAAACTGTGCATAGCAACATGGATAACAGCAAACATGCACAGCTATTTACCAACAGGCAGACTAGGTCTGTGAGATTGTATACAGGACAGTGTATACAGTGTAGAGTATTGTGAAATCCCATCTCGGGCATTCTGTACAAAAGTTGTGTAAATGATCCATAACTGTACATGGACTGTCATGTAAAATAAACAGTCAGGAGAACTGTGTTGTATTGAATAGGGACAAACAGACAAATTGTACAAATGAACACAGGCAAAGAGCATAGGTGAAACATTGTAATGTACAGCAGATGAGGGCATGTAAATGGAAGACAGTTGTAGCAGGAACACTATTTCACACAAGGTGACAGAACAATGGAGAAGGATGTTTTTGTTGATATAAGCATCTTGACATGAACAATGGAGAGGACATCTATTGGGGATGTTATATACAACCGGAGTTAGGTGCACATTGTGAAACTGTGCAAAATGATTTGCCTGAATATGACTGCAATGTCAGCAGAGATAGTCATCAAGTAGGACACAGTTACAGGCTCATGGACATCAGTAAACAGAAGCAAACACATTTATGGACAATATCAGAATTCTGAATTATCAGTAATCCCCTGCATCTGACAAAACATATGTGATTTAGAGTGATCAGAGATGATTCTGCACAAACACACTTGTACAACTATTTTGATACACTCTCCCTCCATGAGGGTAATCATGCACACTGTCCTGACACTATAACATCTGTTGGAGGTAAGAAAGTTGTAGAAGCAAGGAAACACTCTGGTAGATCCACTAAAACACATCATTGAGCGCTTGCGTCAGCATTCGCCTCACGACTTCTTCAGAATACAATCTGAGATTGCCACTAAGACAAAGACAATACTCCAAGACCAATTCCTTCCTCAGAAAATGCATTTAAATGTCCCAAATGTCTCTGATTGTCTTCTGAAGAAGTTGTGAGGTGAATTCTGATGAAAGCGCTCAATAAAGTGTTTTAGTGGATCTACTAGAGCGTTTCCTTGCTTCTACAACTTTCGTGGTTTTACTGTGTTTTGAATTTGCTGTAAGCATTAGGAGGGACGCTGCTATGCCTGTATGTGACATTATTATAAATCCAGGCTAGCTGACTGGTGTGGAAGGCATATGTATCTATATATATATATATATATATATATATATATATATATATATATATATATATATATATATATATATATATATATATCTAGCACCATCCACACTGTCAGGAATACAACCCATGCTATCAATGTTGTCAAACAGCTATGCATGTACTGTGTGCATCACCAGAACAGGTATCACACATGCATCTGTTATAACACCTTGATGGGGTTCAGCACCATCAGATAGTAATGTTTATGCAACAAAATGAATCCCTGGGTATAGCCAATAAGATGTGTGGGAACTCACGCTGGCAAAGGTGGTACGCTATAGTTACACAACATTGGAAAATGTGTAGGGAGGTATACAAATAAGGATGCCTTGCACTCAGTTATTGTTGTGATGAAGTCTGTGAACTATGGAAGTATTATGGCCTTTGATGTGAATGTCTTGCACACATTCATGAGTTGTATTACATAGATGGGAGTAGTCAGCACTGTGGCCACATGCTGGTAGAAGTTCAACATAGCTTCTACTCCAGTGCACAGGTCAAATACCACTTGATCTGCTCTTAGGGGTGTGATGCACATCCCCCCATGTTTTTGTTTCATCTCACATGTTCTCATGGCTGTGGCAGCAACCTTTGGCATGTGCCAATACTGTCTGTATTATACTAATATCACAGTTCGAGTCAGTGATTGTCCACAATCTTCAGTCCTCCAGACAGTTGTTTGGACACAGGATGTGTATCTCATTCTTAACAACTGGGACTTAAATAATGGACAGGAGAGGGGCTAGCAGATAGCGCTGATGTATGGACCTCATCACTGGACACAAGGTATAGGACACTTCACACATTTCAGCATATTTACATGACACAAATGTGATCCAGTGGTCTACCCACTTGGTGATATAGGTGTTTGTTGCTACTTGTGACACTGTTGAGTTAATACCTCATTGTGGATTTGTGTCAAATGCCTTAGCCTTGGCCTGGTCAAGTTCCACAGAATGATAGTGCTGTCATCATGCATGCCCTCAATGACCTTCTTGGGGACATCTAACAGATGTAACAGACACGGATGTAGCATTAACAATTCACCCATGTTTTTTGCACACAGCTGAGATATTATCAATGTCCATTTAGAAAAGGTTCATGATTACATGTTGGTCTACCTCATAGATGAGGAGATTCAAGGTGTGTCTATAGATGCATGCATGAAGGTAAGACACTGCATACATGCTGCCTATCTTCATCTTGCCTAGGGTTTTGACACAATCGCCCACTCAGGAATCTTTGAGAAATTCTCCCAGCTGGGGATTAAGCCTAATGGTTAGCCAGAACATATACTGTGAAAGCTGGTGAATCAACCTCTTCCAGTAGAGCTGTCACCAGTGGTGTACCACAAGGATCTGTGCTGGGTCCTTTAGTGTTTGGAATCTGTTTCTCAGCTGTCCAGGCAAACATTTGCAGCCTTTGGCTTATCAGATTTGCTGATTATTGCATGTTGCATGCAATCATTGAGTCCACCAATGATGTTAACATATTACAGAAGTGGCTAACACAGACAAATGATTTGTGCCAAAGCCACACGGTCTACAAATAAATGCAAAACTGTGTCATTATTTTTGTCTTCTTCAAAGTGGAATTCCCAGCTAATTACAGTATAGACAACTCCCCCATGCTCAATTCCAGTGGTGCAAGACCTGGGAATATAGATGGATATCAATCTGAAGTTCAACCACCAAGTTTCCACAATGTTATCGAAGGCTACATCATGCACCTCATAACTCAGACTATCTTATCCAGATTTGAGGACATTATAACAGCACTGTACTCAACCCTCATCAGGACACTGAGTACAATGCTATCTTTTGCATCTACCTCACCAGACACCTGCAGCAGCTGGAGAGACCACATGGGTTTCTCACCAAGAAATTACAAGGCCTACAGACCATGCCATGATGTTTATGGATAGATTGAAAGTCCTGTCACTGTAATCTGTGTCATAAAAGATGAGGTGATGTGTGCCTGGACTAGAGGCACATCTGCAAATCAACTATAGCTGATGACATCAGCAGAGTTTGGTAAGGAGAAGATGGTAATAGCAGTGACCCATATGCTAGTGCAGAATGCTCTTTCTAATGCCAAGCAAGTGCAGAAACACACACACACACACACACACACACACACACACACACACACACACACACACACACACACACACACACACACACACGCACACACACACACACATGCACACACACACACACACACACACACACACACACACACACACACACACACACACACACACACACACACACACACACACACACACCTCAGTTGACTGCAGTGAGAACAGAACATCTACCTATGTTAGGTGCAGCAACAAGAGCACTCTCTATTTAAATACAAGCACCATGGCATAAGTCTCAATGTAACTCTGTTGGAGCTTTTCTCCCCGGGCCTCCGCTGAAAAAGGACATGTATCCAGTCGGACCATCCCGGTTAACAAATGTAAAATAAATAATAAATAATAAATAATAAATACAAGCACCATGGCATAAGTCTGGCTTGATGAGTTTCAGACAACACTTTATATAGGTGATGACATCAGCAGTATCTGGTGAAGAGAAGATACTCAGTAGCCCATGCTTGTAACTCACTTTCTCTCAATATAAAAAACATTCCTCAAAAGTACCTGTTCAAACAAGAACTTAAATTCATCTTCTAAAGACCTTCCCCTGCCCATGTCAACCCCCGACTTGACATCTACTTTGCTTTCTTCTTATTTACGCAACTTATTTACATCATTGACCTAGAATGTTCTATCTCCTGTCTCAATCAATTAATACTAATCTTCTCCTCCATTATTTATATGTAAAAAAATAGGGCTCTTGTAATACCTTTGGCTCTTTGTTTAATTTGATGACGCACTCAGAAGGTAATTAATTTATTGTATTCCTTGTAAAAATATTCTGTCTGCTTTAATGTATATAGAGCTGCATTTTTGTTGTAAACTTATTCTATGGCCTGTTGTTTATCTTTTGTAAAATTGTTTCTTTTTTCAGAGTTTCCCTCTTTTGCAAATTGTTACTTTTTTGGAGCTTTTTTCCTCAGTTCTCCACTGAAAATGGGCCCTTGGCTCACTTGGACTAACCTGGTTAATAAATGTTAGTAAATAAATAAATAAATAATAGCAGTGTCCCACATGTTGGCGTAAAATGCTCCTGTGATGTCAAGCAATTGCACACACGCACACACACACACACACACACACACACACACACACACACACACACACACACACACAGACACACACCAGTGGCTGACATCAGCAGTGGATGCTGGATAGAAGATGTTGTGAAGCATGCATGAAATGGATGTGCTGGCATGTGCAACTGTGAAAATATTGGCAATCCATGTGGAGTGGTAACTGTAGGATACACATTTCTGATCTTCTGAGTAGACAGATGGACAGACACACACGTATGAACACACACACACACACACACACACACACACACACACACACACACACACACACACACACCAGTTGACTGCAATGAGATGAGTTCAATCAGTATTACATTGAGCACTGGTGCCGTCAGGGATGTGTCCTGAATCCTCTGCTGTTCACCTTGTTGACACATGACTGCATGGCCAAGCATGAATCCAACAAGATTATCAAGTTTGCAGATGATACCACTGTCATAGGTCTTGTCAGAAATAGTGAAACAGCCTACAGGGATGAAGTGGAGCATCTGTTCGGCTGGTGCAACAGCAATAATCTGGCCTTAAATGTAAGTAAGACCACCAAAAAATCAATAATGGACTTCAGGAGGACTCAGGAAATACATCAACCTCTAAAAATTAAGAGGGTGGCAGTGGTAAGAGTCAAAAACACCAGGTTCCTGGAGATGCACATCTCAGATGGCCTATTCTGGTTGAATCATATGAGGCACACAGTGAAGAAGGCACAACAACGTCTGCACTTCCTATGGAAACTGAAGAAGGCAAACCTGTCTTAGTCCATCCTCAAAGCCTTCTCCAGGGGAACTA
Organism: Protopterus annectens; assembly: GCF_019279795.1. NCBI lineage: Eukaryota > Metazoa > Chordata > Ceratodontiformes > Protopteridae > Protopterus > Protopterus annectens. The sequence goes on from NC_056730.1 coordinate 824,782,785, forward strand.
TCAATAACATCCCCTCAAATAACGTCATAGTTTGGTATAGTAACTGAATGCATCAGACTGCAAGGTTCTCTTGAGTATAGTGAGGACAGCAGAAAAAGTCATTGGTTCCTCATTCCCATCCGTGGATGATGTGTGTGAGACTCGATGTGTGGGAAGGCTAGGAAGATAATCAATGATCCCTCTCACCCCACCCAAGACATGTATTTCCACCTTTCCTCAGTCTGGCAATATTGCAGCTTACACTGCAAAACATCTAGACTGTACAGGAGCTTCTTCCTTCTATCCATAAGGCTGCTGAACTTGAATGCCAGGCATGACATTGAATAATTAGATCAAGATGCCACTTGGTATGAAGTATCAGCTATAGTAATCACGCTGGCAAATAGCTTCAATAACTGGTACAGTTAGCCTGATTTCTTATACTATTACTTCCTAAATGTGCAATAGTCAGAAGTGAGTCACCACACCATACATGTATAATATGAACATCACAATATATCATACTACAACTGATGAAGTGCAATATTCTAAGGAGTCGCAATGTGAAGTCATAGTCTTGCAATAACTTGTAGTATAATATTGCCTAATGTCTTCCTGTCCAATTGTGGCAATTTATTGTGTTGTTAATATTCTAATTATTACTGTATGTGCATTAGTCTTACTGTCATTTAAACTATGAATTCATTGTTATGTCTTGCAGGGGACCAAAGCAATGTAATTTCATTCAGCTTGCACTGTTGTGCATATCTGATTGACAATAAAGTTTACTTTGACTTTGAACAGAACCCCTACCTATCTAATCACTATGTCTGTGAGCGGACAGGGTCATTTTTGTTTATACATTAATTTGTGTATGTGTCTTATTGAAGTATGAAGACCATCCAAGTCCAGATAGCAGAATTACATGTACAGAAACATACTAAACATACTAAACATACTAAACAGTATACCCTCAGTCATACATTTGAACCTTTAAAACACAGTAAGGTATCTTATCCCTCATACATGTAATTCATATGAGCTGCACTGCTATGCATAGTTATTGTTATTTATAATTATGTGTAAATTGTTATAAGTAATATTTAATACAATGTGAAATAGAACAGCAGTAAAAATCTCTGAAATTTCCTTTATTGGAACCCATGACCATATGCATAGCAGCCTTATACATACACCTGTTGCCAGAGGACTATTGAAATAACAATTGTCTATTTTCCTGTTCATTATTATAAATTGAACTGTCACAACAGTAAAAATATTTTGTACTTCCTGTATTAGAACCCAGGACCATCTGTACTAAAGCCCTACACTTATACCTGCTGCCACAGGAATAGTTAAATAACAATTGGATATTTCCCTAGTAATTATTAACTTCTGTGTGTTAACCACCTCGCAACACTGCTTACCATGTCTGCATATTTGTTCAGTGCCCAACACACTTGATACAATGTATTCATTTTGAAAGTATCTACTGTCTGTTTCCTCGCTGCAGGTTTTCTAGGGTTTTGACACAGTCCCCCACTCAAGTATCATTGAGAAAATCAGGTGTTGAGGATGCTTGCTAACTACTGTGCAATGTTGCTTAGTAGTGTTGTGTGATGGAAAGCAAAAACTGCAATAATGTATCTTTTTTGACATTTAGAATGTCTACATTCTATCCACAGGTGTATTCTCTGCTTCCTACATGGGCCATTGGTTTAGGTTTGTACACTGCTAAGCTTCACAAAAATAAAATAAGCAAGGCTAAACTTGTTTTGGCCTTGTGATCAGTGTTTATTAGGTGTCAACCTTAAAAGACGAAGGTGGGACTTGAACTCTGATGTACAGAGAGTATATGCTGTGTGGATCAGTGTGTTCAGCAGATGTACTGCACACACAAATGATTCACAGGTGTAGTTGGTATATTAGTCATCCAACAAGTACTTTACATGACATTTATTGTATTTCTCCATTTCCCTTGTTTGTGCTAAGCAACACAGACTCCAAATTCTGTACATTAAAAAAGGAAGAAAAGAAATCTATTAAATAAACAACACTAAAAATGCATGCTAGTATACATGAAATATATTTACACAGGTCTGGATTTGAGCGCTCACACCAATGAACCTTCAAAACAGAGTAAGGATGTTTTATCCCTCTTTGCCACAGAAGCAGCTATGGAGCAGAGACCAAGAACAATTGTGCATAAAATAAAGTGCAACATCGTTCACAGTATTAAAAAACATACAAAGTTGTACACTTCTCAGTTGTTTGTACATGTACTCCTGTCATATTTAGTGCATTGAGTGATCACACAACCATTTATGGTTGTTGCTTGCAGAAATGCAGCCCTGTCTTATCTCTTTGTGTTTGTTACTCATTCTTCTCTTATCTGACTAGAATCTGAGACATGCAGTCTGTAAGACATTTTGTATCCTCGTCCTTGAAATGTGTGAGGATATTAAATGTCAATAATATACAGTTGCCGACTAATGCAGGGGAAGTTGGATGTTACTGAACAGAAACTGTGAAATGTGTGCTTGCTACTTACATTTCAAACCATAATACAATTACTTCTACACTTTGTAAGTCTAACCTGGCTGACACATGCACTGAAGGTAAGGGAGTCTGAATTGCTGTTGTGTTTTCCTTCCCCCTCCCATTAATCATTCACAGTTGCAATCCATTAGTAACAAACACCCAGGGAATGCCTGCACTATGCTTACATCTGTTACATGGAGCCAATAATTTGGGATTCAGCAACTCTAATGAGTTCACACCTCATGCATATCTTCCCCATGCTCACAGGCCTGACCGTACACTACAAAAAGGCAACCATGTAGCTGGGGAACCTGAAGGTGAGGAGACTTGTTTATGTGGATAACACAGAAGAAGATGGTTATTACTTTGGTTTTATCTGCACAG